>NC_057803.1:72127014-72277767 GCF_018294505.1 Triticum aestivum | reverse complement strand
TAAAGAAGGCGAGGAGGAGCTCGTTATAAAGAAGGCGCTCCCTCCACACACTGTCCGCCGCCCACTCTCGCCGCCTCTGCGCCACCATGTCGAACCGCCGCCTGGGCGCTTCGGATTTTCGTGGAGTCCGCGAGCGCCGCTCCGGCGCCTTCTCCTCTGAGATCTGGTTTCGCGAGAAACGTCTCGTCCTCGGTGTTGGGTTTCGTAGTAATTTCAAAAAATTTCCTACGCACACGCAAGATCATGGTGATGCATAGCAACGAGAGGGGAGAGCGTGTTCTACGTACCCTTGTAGATCGACAACGGAAGCGTTAGCACAACGTGGTTGATGTAGTCGTACGTCTTCACGGTCCGACCGATCAAGCACCGAAACTACGGCACCTCCGAGTTCTAGCACACGTTCAGCTCGATGACGATCCCCGGACTCCGATCCAGCAAAGTGTCGGGGAAGAGTTCCGTCAGCACGACGGCGTGGTGACGATCTTGATGTACTACCGTCGCAGGGCTTCGCCTAAGCACCGCTACAATATTATCAAGGACTATGGTGGAAGGGGGCACCGCACACGGCTAAGAATATGATCACGTGGATCAACTTGTGTGTCTAGGGGTGCCCCTTGCCTCCGTATATAAAGGATCAAATGGGAGGGGGGTGCGGCCGGCCAGGAGAGGGCGCGCCGGTAGGAGTCCTACTCCCTCCGGGAGTAGGATCCCCCCTATCCTAGTTGGAATAGGATTCAGGAAGGGGGAAGAGGAGAGAGAGAGGGAAGGGGGGCGCCGGCCCCTCTCCTTGTCCTATTCGGACTAGGGGGGGGGAGGGGCGCGCTGCCCAGCCCTGGCCACCTTTCCTCTCTTCCACTAAAGCCCACTAAGGCCCATATACCTCCCGGGGGGTTCCGGTAACCTCCCGGTACTCCGGTAAAATCCCGATTTCACCCGGAACACTTCCAATATTCAAATATAGGCTTCCAATATATCAATCTTTATGTCTCGACCATTTCGAGACTCCTCGTCATGTCCGTGATCACATCCGGGACTCCGAACAAACTTCGGTACATCAAAACTCATAAACTCATAATATAACTGTCATCGAAACCTTAAGCGTGCGGACCCTACGGGTTCGAGAACAATGTAGACATGACTGAGACACGTCTCCGGTCAATAACCAATAGCGGAACCTGGATGCTCATATTGGCTCCTACATATTCTACGAGAATCTTTTATCGGTCAGACCGGCATAACAACATACGTTTGTTCCCTTTGTCATCGTATGTTACTTGCCCGAGATTCGATTGTCGGTATCTCAATACCCCAGTTCAATCTCGTTACCGGCAAGTCTCTTTACTCGTTCCGTAATACATCATCTCACCACTAACTCATTAGTTGCAATGCTTGCAAGGCTTATGTGATGTGCATTACCGAGAGGGCCCAGAGATACCTCTCCGACAATCGGAGTGACAAATCCTAATCTCGAAATACGCCAACCCAACATCTACCTTTGGAGACACATGTAGAGCACCTTTATAATCACCCAGTTACGTTGTGACGTTTGGTAGCACACAAAGTGTTCCTCCGGCAGACGGGAGTTGCATAATCTCATAGTCATAGAACATGTATAAGTCATGAAGAAAGCAATAGCAACATACTAAACGATCGGGTGCTAAGCTAATGAAATGGGTCATGTCAATCAGATCATTCACCTAATGATGTGATCCCGTTAATCAAACAACAACTCTTTGTTCATGGTTAGGAAATATAACCATCTTTGATTAACGAGCTAGTCTAGTAGAGGCATACTAGTGACACTTTGTTCGTCTATGTATTCACACATGTATTATGTTTCCGGTTAATACAATTTTAGCATGAATAATAAACATTTATCATGATATAAGGAAATAAATAACAACTTTATTATTGCCTCTAGGGCATATTTCCTTCACTCGGCACCTTCGACACCGCAGAGGAGACGGCCCGCGCGCACGACGCGGCGGCGTGGCGCCTCCTGAGGCCTCGCCGGGATATGAATTTTCCCAACGTGTCGAGCCAGCGGGCGCAAGATCTGGCGCCTCTCCCACGACTTTTCACCGACGAGGATCGTCGTGTCCACCGGAGGCGGCAGCGTCGCCTCGCCATCGCAGAGAAAGACGTGGAAACCTTGGTGGTGTGGCGCGGAGACTTCCCGCAGGACATCGTCGACGAACGCCAGTTCTACAAGCAATTGAGATCGGAGAGGGACGCGAGGAGGAGGGAGCGAGCCGCCTATCGGGAGGACAAGCGTTCGCGGAAGCAGGCAGCTCAATTGAAACTGAAGCTACGAGAAACGTCGGGTTGGGACTTTGAAGACGAGCAGCTTGCTGACGTCTACCTTCAGACGTCGGAGGAGGACATTACCGAGTCGGTGACAGAAAGCGACGAGTAGTGGTCTTTTTCTTTTATCTGTGTACACTAGAACTATCTATGTACTGAAAAAATGGCCGGCGACGTCGGCGACGTAGCAGACGGGCGAGGGGTGTGAATCCACAGTGCCACCGACAAACGAGCCCGGTGAGAAAAGAGGGCGAGCGCGCGCGTCCGTCTTATATCCGCGCCGATGCAAATCAGGCTAAAAAATGGGCCGGAAATGGGTCGGCAGGCAGACGAAAACGGACGCGCATACGTTTAGGTCCGCATTGGGCCGGCTTTTTTGTCCATGCCGACCCAAACGGACGGTCACGAACGAAATGGATCACACGAGCGTGGCGGCGGGTCTCCATTTTGCGGGGAAAACACGGCAGCACGCACCTGGCAGTCACACACTTGACTCGTAGCACTACCGAGCTCAGCTCCCGTTCGACACGGACCGAAGACCGTTCCTTGCATTTTCCTCAACAAACAGGGTACTGGCAAGATTGTCATACAAGGAACCTCACGCTTTCCGCAGCAATAACGTAATCTAGTGGCGAACATGTCTCGGTGCGGCCACCTTCGCACCCTCGCCGCCGATCCCCTCGTGCTCGTCTTCTCTCCACACCACACCACAACATAGCCACGGTCACGCGGACGAGAAAATCAAACCATTTTCACGAAAAGCACACGGCGCCACACCCTGCCGGCCTAGGATCGCCCGCTCACCAAACCGAGCGGCCCGCGCCCCGGCGCGCAATCAGCGTTAACTGACTAATCTCCTCCCCTCGCGCCGCGCCGTGCCGTGCCGTGCCGTGCCGGTCACGGTCACGGTGGGGGTGGACAGGAGTACAAGCACAGTACAGTACGGCGTTGGCGTGGGAGCCAACGTAGGAGTAGTATACTACGGTTACCAACACTCGGTCAACACGGGATTTTCTCCAGCTGAACCGAGCGACGGAACTCACTCACTCACTCTTTGAACGAGCCGTGCCGGAGAGCCGAAGCCAGCCAAAGGCGGCTGACGCAGGGCCCGGCGTGAGCGGGCCGGGGGCGGTTCGCCCTCCATGACGGGTGGGCCGCCCACGCCGTGGTAGCGTAAAGCGTGTCCACGGGCGAGGTACGCCGTCCCGTCCTGTCCCGTCGCGTGCCAACGGCCCCATCCGTCAACAACCCGCATTAAAGCGTCGGCCCGCGCAGCTGACACCCACTTACCGGTGGGCCGCGAAGGAAAAAAAATTAGCGCCGTTGTTACTACTACTACTACCCACCTGTCCGGCCAAACGGTCTTCTTCCCCCGTAACCGCACGAGTGTTTCCGCTCCGCCTTTCACTGCCCCCGGTCAAATCCCGAATCTCAAAGCCCACAAAACCCCGCACGCCGACGTGCGGGTCCCGGGGGGCCGGCGCGTCGGGCCATCGGGGCCGTAGGATGGTTAGGTTTTGCGACCCGTCGAGCCGTCCAACGCTCGGCCTTGCATTTCGGGAATCTCCGCTCCCCCAGATCCGCCTCCGCTTCACATACCGCGGCCTCCTCCTCCCCCCACACTAGCACACACTGCCGCTCGCCTCCGTCTCTCCTCCCCCGTCGCAACGCTGCCACCGGGCCGGGCGAAATAAACCATCGGAACCGGGGGGAAAAGCACGCCAAAACCCTAGATCTCCAGCTCGCATTGCCCGTCTATGACCCTCGGCCCCCGCTGAGGCACGGCCATGGCCTCCGCGGCCGTCATCCCCTCCCCCGCCGGCGGCGCCGCGCCCGTGCAGGGGGCCGCCGAGCCCGCCGGCTGGCTCATGGACGAGCGCGACGGCTTCATCTCCTGGCTGCGGGGCGAGTTCGCCGCCGCCAACGCCATCATCGACCTCCTCGTCGTCCACCTCCGCGCCGTCGGCGACCCGGGCGAGTACGACCACGTCTTCGCCGCCGTGCAGCAGCGCCGCCACCACTGGGCGCCCGTCATCCACATGCAGCAGTTCTTCCCCGTCGCCGACGTCGCCTACGCGCTGCAGCAGTCCGGCTGGCGCCGCCGCCTGCCGCCCCCGCAGCAGCACGGCCCCGTCGTCTCGCCGGCCCCGCCGCCGCCTCCGCCGCGCCGCCCCTCCTTCGCGCCCTCCCACAACCACTCCCACTCCCACCACCGCCACGCCGCCCACCATCGCTACGATCCGCCGCGTGGCGCCGGCAACGTCCCCCCTGCCGGATCCGATAAAGATGGTGAGACGCCTTCTCTTGGTTTCTCTCTTTGTTTGGTACACCTGCTAGTGTCGTCTGTTGTTACAAAGGACGGCGCCTTTTCTCGTCTTTTGTTTTGTTGGGTCCTAAAATGGGTCGATCCATGAAATGGGTTTCTGGTGTCGAGACACCTGCTTGCTAATTGAACGAATAGAGGTGTGATCTCGGGTATGCATAGAGTTATCTTCCTCTTCCCTCCAGGTGAGGGTGTCTGCCGTCAAAATTCCTGTCCCGATTGGTAAAGTGCAGTCGCTTCTCTTTGTATTTTTGTATTTTTCTTGTTTAATAATAATATAAGTATTCAGGTCCTAAAAGGGTAAGCCTTTTTGCGTTGTCTTGTGTAGCAGGATGCAAAATTCTAATTGGGGAGGTCCTAACCTACTGGATAAAGTTGTCCAAATATAGCTTTTCTGTGCAAAGATATCTATGTGTAGGGTAGGTACGTGTAAGATCAATTTGAGTTGCTTCACGCTCAAACATTTTCCTTTTTAGCATTCCGCGTTTCTGTTTGTTCAATAGCTGAATCAATCAATGCGATGGCTATTACTTACGGCAGAAGGTATGGCGCAAACTTTCGGCGGAACGTCCTAAGACATGATTCCCGCCCAAGCGGTCTGATTATGCCATGCGGTTACTCCTGTCTGTATTTCTTTTTTGCTTTCTTGTTTAATACTAATAAGTATTCAGGTCCGAAAAGGGTAAGCTTTTGCGTTATGTCTTGTGTAGCTCTATACAAATACTCCTAATTGCACAGGTCCTAAGCTACTGATAAAGTTACCCGAAAATAGCTTTTCTGTGTTAAGATATGTGTAGGGTAGGCACATGTAAGATCACTTTGAGTTGTTTCACACGGAAACATTTTCCTTCTGACCATACAACGGTTTTGTTTGTTCAGTAGCTGAATGGATCAATGGGATGGTTATTTCATACGGCAAAAGGTATGGCGCAAACTTTCGGCGCAACGTCCTAGGGCATGATTCCACCCAAACCGTCCGATTATGCTATGCATCACCGTTGGAGGCGTTGCCGGTGTCGTGCTAACTCATCATGCCGTAGTCTGTCATTAGTTTTGGCTATTTATTATACGATAAAAAGTTGGTTACCTGTGCTTTACCAATGATTCCTGCCCAAGCGTCGGTGCGACGTCCTAGAGCATGATTCCTGCCTAAGTCGTCCGATTATGCCACGTAGCAGTGCGCTCTCGCTCCATGTTGGGCTTCTGGCTGACATGGGAGGCTTTATCAGTGTCGTGCTAACTCGTCACGCCATAGTCTATCATTAGTTTTGAGATATATTTATATAATAAAAGTTGATGACCTGTGCTTTACCAATGCCATGATAAATAAAGCAGTATGATATTATTAGCTTTGCGGGCTAGAAACGCTACATTAATTATATTAATTATAAAAGAAAAATGCCATATTTCTTTTTATTATTAAGTGAGATGAAAAGAGAAGAATCTAAGTTAAGCACCAGTAACTTTTTTGGGGCCAGAATCTGAGGGCATAGAGATATACTCCCTCCGTCCCAAAATAAGTGTCTTGACTTTGATACAACTTTGTACTAAAGTTACTACAAAGTTGAGACACTTATTTTGGGACGGAAGGAGTATATGACAGATATTACACCTGTTTCGTTTGTATAATATATATACTAGAACTCAATTTTCAATTATATCATAACAAAATGGCTACTTATCGTACATAATATCTACGGGCTTTGGTAATCATACTATCCTTATATGTCTTCCGCCCAATGATTTCTGTAGGTGCAATAAGTTTGTATTTTCTGTTCTTGCTGATATTGTGATTATGGCATGATTAAAAACTGTACTTCAAGTTTACAGCTATTATTGAAAATCATGTCCAATTAGTTTCTCATGTACTCTTGATGCTTCTAGGGCGTGAATTTCATAACAAAGAAGGGAAGGGACTGAAGGAAGGGGAGAACATCGCTGATGCTAAAGGTCCACGGTTGGATTCTCCTGTTACTGATGGTACCCCCCCGCCCCCCTCACACAAACATTGTGCAACTTCATTTCTTTATTGCTATTTGACACATCAGATAGTATTTGAACCAAAGAAGTTTGTGTTAGGGTTTTGTAAATAGTGTGCTGCCATTGTGCTCCATATTAAACCTTGTTTCTTCACTTCAAGTGTAAAACTGCTGAGCTACATTTTCAGTTTTTTAGTTGTCAATTAATATTCTGCTATTTTTTGTTTAGTTGTCAATTTATAGAACTATAGACAATCCCGAACTTTTGGATCCTCCTTGTTGTTTATTTGTAATTGAGTGTCCTTAGGATGGACAACTGAACTTTCTGATACATACTATTTTACTTGCATATGCTATTAAATCTTTATTTTGTCAAACTGAAGGGATGCAATTTAATGTTTTTAGTAAGGATTGCAAATTACCCTCTCTGAGCCATGTCCTTGTTTTGTAAATTGTGTGGCAGGTGAGAAAAATTCTAGCCTGCAAATTATTGCTGAAGGAAGCAGCAAGGTGGTTCCAACTCCTGTAGAATATACAACCAGTGAAATCATTGATGGCAAGCCGGTATGTTGCCCTGCAATTCAGAATTTCAAAATCTGCACTTCAGTTTTCTCTTTCATGCAGTTTCCTTGGAATCTCAAACTTCAGTCGAACTTCATTATCCTGTTACAAAACACGCCATGATGAAATGTGCTCTATGCTTCTTTAGGTTAATACTGTTGAAGGGCTCAAGGTTTATGAAGGGTTGGTAAATGTGACTGAGATAAACAAGATTGTTTCTTTAGTTAATGAAACAAAAGCTTCTTCTCGTCGAGGAGGGTTCGAAGGTAATTATGTAGCCTCTAAAGTTATTTGTTTCTGTGCCTATGTGCATCACC
Source organism: Triticum aestivum (assembly GCF_018294505.1). Classification (NCBI taxonomy): domain Eukaryota; kingdom Viridiplantae; phylum Streptophyta; class Magnoliopsida; order Poales; family Poaceae; genus Triticum; species Triticum aestivum. Next base: position 72,270,283 of record NC_057803.1, on the reverse strand, counting down.
CGTGTGATCGTGTGTGTGTAGTGTGTTAGTGTAACTGTGTGCACTTTTGCCACATTGAATTCTGAATTTATATCTAAATTGCATACTGTCAGAGTATTGCCTAGTTGAACATCTAGGGAAATGTCACAACTTAGCAGAGTCTGTTACCCTGGGCTAGTTGGCCATTTGCCTCTAGTTTTTGTTCTTCATTTCTGTACAAACAGATAATGTCCTAATCTGTCTTTATCTAATTTTGGGGGTACTGTGATTCAACTATTTTATTGGACTTCACCATTAATTTTTGCTTGGTGCAAAAAGTGGGCCAGACTGTTATTGTTGGTAAAAGACCACTGAAGGGTCATGGAAGCGTAATTATTCAGCTGGGAGTTCCTATCATTGAAGGCCCTCTTGAAGATGAAAATCAAAGAGGTATGCCAAGCTTTTACCACAGAATCTCATGTTATTATTCTCGTATTCTGATGCCTTCCTTCTTTTATTTTAAATGTGGGTTCAGAGACAACAAGGGTGGAGCCTGTTCCTGGGTTGCTGCATGACCTGTTTGATCGCTTCTTTCGGCAGGGAATTGTACCTTCTAAGCCAGATTATTGTGTTGTTGACTTCTACTATGAGGTAACTTGTTCACGCTGTAAGACGTTCTTCTCTGAAAATGCATTCTAATAATGACCAATTGATTTATTTTTTCAGGAGGAATATTCCCATCCTCAGCAACCTCCCTCTTGGTATGGTAGGCCACTTTGTACCCTCTGCCTGACAGAGTGTGATATGGTGTTTGGCCGAGTTATTTTTGGAGAACGAGGTGATAACAGAGGCCCTTTGAAGTTCTCTCTCTCTACAGGGTAAGCCTTTCCCCAGTAATTTTCATGTCACATTGAAGGGGAGCCTTGGCGCAGTGGTAAAGCTGCTGCCTTGTGACCATGAGGTCATGGGTTCAAGTCCTGGAAACAGCCTCTTACAGAAATGTAGGGAAAGGCTGCGTACTATAGACCCAAAGTGGTCGGACCCTTCCCTGGACCCTGCGCAAGCGGGAGCTACATGCACCAGGTTGCCCATTGATGGTATTCTTAAGAGGCTTGTACTGACCCTTCTTCACTCTCCAATTTTTTCTAATTTACATCTTCGGTAGCAGACATCATATGCCGTAACGTGAGAAGCCTGTGATCATGTCATGTATTTTAGTTGGTACATAAACACATGTTTAGCTGTGCAAACAGTCTTCACGTTTTGAATTTCTCAACCAGGACAAATTAACATAATATCGGTCATAATTAAATTAAAATAGTCCTTTGTAATAAGATGATATGGTAATTATTGATTGGTCAATGCCTGTTATCATCAGTTGTGCGTTCGTAGCTTCACTGGGCTCCATATATAATTCGTAATGTTGACCATGTAGTAAATTTAATAGGTAAACCCTGTTTGACTACACTTTCTAAACATTTTTCTCCTATCTCTCAATTTCAGGTCTCTTGTAGTGTTGCAAGGGAGAAGTGCTGATGTAGCCAAGCGAGCTATTCCTGCTACACGTAAGCAGCGAATCCTTCTAACTTTCGGGAAGTCTGTGGCAAGAAAAGTTGCAGCATCGGAAAGTGCTTCACGGCCTTCCGCCCCGTTAACACCTCCTTCTATGCCCTGGGGTCCACCATCAAGGCCAGCTAATGTGAGGCCACATTCTCCAAGTCCGCAGCACTTTGGATGCACCCCGACCAGCAGCGTACTTCCAGCACCAACAACTGGACCTCATCACATCCCTCCGTCTGATGGGATGCAGCCACTCTTTGTAGCACCTGCTCCTGTTGCTGCCGCAGCCATACCTTTCCCAGCAGCTGTTCCCTTGCCAAATGCAACGGCAGCTTGGATGCCAGAAGCTGCCCCAAGGCCTGCCCCACCTCGATTCCCTGTTCCAGGCACAGGCGTCTTCCTTCCTCCTGGATCAGCTCACCAGCTGCCCCATCAGATGATACAAGCTTCCCATGCTCATGCGGAACCTAATTCTCCAAGAGGTTCAGCAGCTTATGTGCATAACAAGGGTACTGGCATGGAGGTGGCTAATGGCAGTGCTTCTCCAAGGAGCTCAGGAACAACAAGAAGGGCCGATACAACCGAGGCAAAACCAGAGTGCAATGGGAGCTCTAGTTCTGCGGGTGAGGAGCAGCAGAACGGTGGTACGAAGAATGCTGGGCTCAGCAAGGTTGAGCCAAGTGCCGCTAAATAGAAGGAAGGAGGTATAGTACATAGAGAACAGAAACGTGAGATGAGGAAACCTCAATTTTCCAGGTCATGGTTGCGGGCAACTCTCATATCCTTGACAAGCGCAAGTACCTTGATGCCGTCGAGTTGTCTTGAGAATGAATGAAAAGCCGTCTTAAATTTTGTAGCCGATCGATCTGTAGCAAAACTGTATCATGCTGCTTTAACTTATCGCCTGCTTGCTACAATTATGGGAGTATGGGCTAAGATGTTCAACATGTTATCTGGTGCCTGTTCTGTTCTTATTGTGCTGGTGTTACTTGTTCGTCTCATGTGCATATTTCGTCGATTCTTCTCGAGTTGCAATCCTGTGACAAGCTGAAAATGTTGCCCCGCTGACTAGTCTGTGAGTCTTAATTTGTCTACTCGTGCCGTCTTGTTTGTCCGTCTGATGTTAGCTAGGGTCGCCTTCGTTTGGTCATATTCGGTGGCCTTCCGTGGCAACCGGTTGACGAAGCGTTCAATTCGCCTAGATAACATCGCCTCCAAATTCTCGTCCTAGGTATGGGCGTGGCGTTGTGTGGCGCCGGCACCGCAAAGGATGGATACGAAATGCTGAACAGATCAACACAACTGCTACTTACTAGCTCAGTTACGCAACGATGAAGCTACAATCACGTTACACATGCATGACACGGCATGACCCGATTACACGAGCGCACTGCCTACAGTCGGCAACGGTCGTAAGATCAGAGGGCGGCGCCGGCACGGCGGTGGCGCTTGCCGTGCCTGCGCCGGTCCGACGACCTGGCCTCGCCCGACGGGAGGTACATGGCCGCCTCGGTGCCCACCCTGCACTCCGGCAGCGGCGCCGGGTACCGCGCGCGGTCGTAGCAGTAGCCGTACGTCATGTGCCGCGCCCGGACCCTCTCCATCGCCGCCCGCTGCCTGGTCGGCATCGCGCTGCCGCCCTCCGGCTCGCACGCCGACTGGGCTTGATCATGGGCGCAGCCGTGGAGCTCGAGGTCGGTGAACTCGGCGACGTAGGGCGCGTACTTGTAGTCCACCTTGTAGCGGCCGCCCGAGGTGGCCCAGCTGGAGCCGTCCCAGATGGTGGCGTAGAGCGACATGGGCTTGGACGGGAACTGCGCCCCCATCGCCTCGCTCCTCACCACCTCCCTGATCGGCGTCCCGTCCACGTAGAACCTGCACACACACACACACACACACACAAAAACGTCAGACACACCGTCAAACCAACGCATCAATCCAAGCATCCAACACAGCACATTCACGTGAACATATTTGCGGTGAAAACCAGACTTGGGTTGGGCATGTGAACGGTGAACCTGAACAGACCGAGTTGGCTCATGTGAAAACGCACGGTGAAAAGTGGAGGAGGTGGTGGTGGTAGCTTTCTTCCCCATCAATTCAAAAGTTGGCGAGCTGCGAGTGATCACACAGGACTTGCAGGGTAGGGGAGAAAGCAGGTGCAATGAGGAAAAGGCAGCGGCACGGGGATCCTGGTGGAAGGATCAGGCGCAGCCATGGCCCTAGCCATGCACATGCTGTGATGAATGAATGCTCAGGCTCAGCTTCAGTGGATGGATGGAAACTGTAAAAGCCGACGCCCCCATTTCTCATGCCAACTTTATTCACCCACACGATCAGGCAGCATGACTGTGTGAGTAGGAGTGAATGACTGTGAGTAAGTGTGTGTGACTGTGTGAGTAATTTTACGGACCATGCAAATGGATCCGTGATCTGAATTAGATCAGGTGGAGGAAGAAATAAATGGCTTTGATATTGAGATCGATGTTTCTTGTTTGAAGCCAGCAGTGTTGAAGCGTAGTAGCGGGGCAGCGCTATCTGCATGCCCGTTGTGGCAAGGCTATCTACTCGATTTCGGGCCCTCGGTACTTGAAATTATTAAAGCGGCGACGGCATGAGGAATCTGTAAGCTGTAAAGAACAAGAGCCAATTTCTCTCAATCATGTCATGAGGGTGGAAAAAGAAAGGGGGAAAAGGAAAGGGGAAGAGGCAGCAACAAAAAAAGAGTGCCTGAAGCTAGCTAATACCAGCAGCAGAGATTATCTATCTTGCTACATTGTTGTATAGCACATGCAACATTGCTAAGCTGAACTACCATGGCGAAGAGCAGTCAGGTACTGACACTATTTTTTTATGAAAGGACGCAAAGATGGTAGTACTGTGTCCTGTAAGCATTGAAAATATTGATATGTGCTTAAAGGATCACTAATTTGCTGCGTACACGTGTACTTGGAACTTGTATGTACAAAGTACACGACCACAGTTGTGGTTCAGGCATCCACGAGTCGTGTCCACAGAATTCAGCCTACGGGCTATAATAGTTCAGAAACATTCAGAAATGCCGCTTAAGCAACATTGATCCTGGCTGTATAATGATAGCCCTGGAGCAAGCAGAGCCAATCGAAGTCAGGTAGTAATTGGCTACGGCTGTTGCAGCTAAAACTATTCTACATTATGCCAGAAGCCCCACTTGAGGGGGCTCCCAGTCTGAAGTTCTGAAACTCGTTAACTGCTCAAGGTTCAGGCCGATCAAACCTTGCAGCGAATGCAGTGTCGATCGATCGATCACGAGTAAGAGTAAGTGAGATTGGTGGAGGTGAGAGCGGGGGCAGGGGCTTACACGATGGTGCGATTGGTCCAGAGGATGGCGTAGCGGTGGAAGTCCTGCGTGGGGTCGAACCAGAGGCCGTACCGCTCCTCCCGGCCGACCGCCGTGCTGCCGTCGCCGTACACGTTGGTCTGCACCCTCCACTCCTTCCCCTTGACGTTACCCAGGAACTCGAAGTCCAGCTCGTCGTGCGTCTTCTCGTACACGTCGCCGTTGGACATCTGCCGGAATCCACGCAATGCCAAAGTTTGTTAGTAATTCCCTCGCCGCTCTCTCTCTGCATTACATCGGTTGTTTTCCAAGAAGTGCAGTGCAGTGTAGTGAAGGGATGATGCTAATGTTTACTCACGTAGAAGGCGACGACGACGCCGGCGGCGTAGTCGGAGGGCAGCTTGATGCTGGCGCTGAAGAGGCCGTGGAGGTACGCGCCCTGCGACGCGAACCCGGAGCCTGAAGAATACACCAAACAAACAGAGGCAGGCCCGATGAGGATCGGAACTACGGAAGGCGGCGACAAGAACAGGTGGATCGATCGATCGATGAAGCATCGGGCACCTACCGGTCCTCTCGTCGAGGGAGATGTGGACTCGCTTGCCGTCGCCGTGGAGCCTGAGGTTGGAGTCCCCGAACAGCTGGGTGTAGCCCTCCCCGAAGGTGAGCGCCGCCGCCGGGCGGGGGACCATGACCTCGTCCCCGGCGCCGGCGGACGCCGCAACCCAAGCGGACGACGCCAGGAGGACGGCCAAGAGGAGGCGAGACGCCATTGGTTCTCTTCTCTCCCCTGCTTCTCCCCTCTGTCCCTTCCTCGACTCCCCTCGGCTCTCCTCTATATCGTGCTGGCTGGCCGCAGCTCACTGCTGCTTCCTCTCTCGCCTCGTCTCTAGTGCAGCGACTACTCCTAGGCCGCCGATGGATTGCAAAGGAAGCTAGCTTTCCATACGGCGTTTTTATCGGGAGTTGCGCCTCGCAGTTTCGTTTTGAGCGAGCAGCCTGCGCCGCGCCGCGCCGTGGTGGCGGATCTTAATTAATTATCACGCCCACCCCAATTACTTAGACAGGATCCGTATCCTGATTGAGGCCTTGATTGCTGTGGATAACCAAATATATCCCGCCCAATGGCCCAACCATTCTCTCGCCCCGCCATTAATTCGCAAATCAAAACCCTAGTACTACCCACGTCACAACCTCTCCGGTGATTCGATTATTATTGTGTAGTACTCCCTTCGATCATTTTTAGTTTGCATATAAGATTTAACTGAAGTCAAGTCTCGTAAAGTTTGATCAACTTTATAGAAAAAAGTCTTAACATTCACAATCTAAAATCAATATCACTAGATGTGTCATGACTTAAAGTTTCATATTATATAACTTTAGCATGACAGATGTTGATATTTTTTCATATAAATACGGTTAAACTTTGTGAAATTTGATTTCAGAGAATTATAATATGGATAGTAAAAAGGACCGGAGGGAGTACCGTTGAATGCCCGCACGAGCTTCCCGTTCCCTCGGTTGTGACTCGACCGGTCCATACTGATACTGCTGTTAGCACACCACATACATACTGCCCAGGGCCTGGGCCTGCAGGTTGCGGCATGAGGAGGAAGAGTGCAAACGGCACGTCCAGGGACAGGCTGGTCGACAGACATTCGACGTATTGTAGCATTGGGGTGGCGAAGCCATCGTATTCGTGGGGCGTAGCGTGAGCCAGATGATGGGACGCATTCGGGGTCCAGACGACGCGACGACCGGCAAGGTATCCTAGGAATGTCGAGCCGGACGGGAGGAGGAGCAGGCGGCTGCGGCGCCGGTGTCCTGGAAATGGCTCGTCGGGGTTTGGAGCGCTGCCATCAATTGCGCGACGCAGTGTCGACCGCAGGCGCCGGAAATTTAGGGGGCGGGCTGGACTGGATCCGACGGCCGACACAGGGGCCCCGGCGTACTCTACGCGTGGTGAGGTAGGTTTTGTAGCTTTCCCGCTCTGACGCCGTCGTGTATGTGTAGCGGCCTGAAACGGAAGCGGGACAGACAGACAGGCAGCCACCTTTGCTCCTGTGTGCTCGCATCACAACACCTGCGTCTCTTTCTGAGCACTTTCACCGTGTGTGCATACATACAGTAGCACTCCTACTCCAGTCTGCTCTGCTCACATTGTGTGAGAGTGAGAGGCGAGAGCTAGCTACCCTTGCACGGCGAACCACGGAGAGGGTACTGGTACTAGCAGTACGACACTCAACAGTGCAAAGGTTAATCACGATTGAATGTGAGCCTGTCAGTGGTAGATCGAGTGAATGCAGCGGCTACAAACAGCTGTGGGGGAAAAGGGGATACACCGGGGCCTAGTAGCGAGCGGGTAATCCTCACCCTCTTCCCCCTTTTGGACCATCGATCCCGGGGCGGGCAGGCAGGCTGTCAAGCCCAGCCCAGCGCCATGGATTGTCGCTGGGCGGGCGCCCTGCCCGACGCCGATCGGGTCGCTTTCTCGCGGGGGCGCCCGCCCGCCTGCCCGCTTCTTTTCCGCTTGCATTTAGGTCATCTCCATCACGCGACTTCAAACGAATGTCCAGTTTGATCAGATTTTGTTTTTTTAGGGCGTCGATGGGTTTACCCGTGTCTGGTCTTGTCCGTGGGTCGTGCGTGCACCCATCGAACGGCCGTATCCCAAATCACGTTCGCGTTGGACATGATTTAAAAAAATAGAAAAATGTAAATAAAATGACAAAAAAAATTAAATAAGCGCAGTTTTAATAAACATAAAACTTAGTTAGGGTCGCCACGGCCACAAAACGGCCCAGTTTCACATCCAACTTGACATAATTCAATATAAAAAAAGGAAATAAAAAACGGCCGCTGCCAACGCGCTCCTGCCCGTGCCTGTCGATGCCGTCGCCGTCGCCGTCTTCAGTGGCCGCCGGCGTCGTCGTCGTCGCTGACGAGGTCCACGTAGGCCGGCAGCGTCCAGAGGTGGGCCGGCGGTGCGTAGTAGACGGGTGCGGGCTGGACGACAGGAGGTGCCTGCACGACCTCCTCTCGTGGCGACGCCTCCCGCTCCAATGACCGCGGCGGAGTGGCGCACCAGTTCATGCCCACGGCGGCGACCATCTCCGGTGCCGTGCAGGACCAGCCCCACCCCTGGCCCAGCAGACCCGGGTGGCACGCGACCACCAGCTCCTCCTTCATCGCCTCCTCCTCGGGGATGGCTACCTCGCCGGCGGCGGAGCGGGCCATCATCTCCTCCAGGCCCTCCCATTGCCGCTCATCGTGCATGTACATGGAGTCCTCCATGACACGCGTCATGAAACGGGCCTCCTCCTCCGCTGTCATGCGAGGAGGTGGTGGTGGAGATGGCGAAGGCGACGGCGAGGGCGTGGGCGTGAGGCCGCGCACCAGCCTCCGCCCGCGCTGCGCGCTCCCGACGTGGTCGTCGTGGCCCAGACGCCGTGCCGGCGAAGAAGGAGGCACGTCACACGTCGTGCTCGTCCCTGAGTCAGGTATCCCAGAGGTAGGAGTCCGGGGCGTCCTGTCGTTGTAGTACAGGTCGTCCGGGAGGAGGCGGCGGCGGCGCCCGATCTCTTGACGGCGTGCACGGCCGCTCGCGGGACCGGCGGGATCGGCACACGGTCGGCGCTGAGGTGCCATCCGTTGGGGAGGTGGACGTCGCTCCAGGGGAGCGGCGTCCTCGTCTTCCAATAACGGCGGCACACGACGCGTGGATGTAGTGCCGGTCGCGCTCGCTGGCGGACGTGGGGGCGATGAAGAAAGCGGGCGGCGCGGGGGCACGACATGGTGGTGATGCGGCCTCCTTCTTCACGGAGCCGGCGCGGCGCCCCGACGAGGAGCCGGCCTCGTGGTCGTGCTTCCCCTTGCGGTTCCAAAAGCCCATGGCTTCGAGGTGGCCGTCCGGCGAGCTCGACAAGGGAGGGCTAGGGTTTAGCGCGGTCGGGTTTCGAGAAGGCCGCGGGATGGAGTGGGGCAGTGTGGACGACGACCGGTCCACGGGTTCCCCATTTAAGAAGGACGGCGATTTTTCACTGGGCCGATGACAGATGGGGTCGGCCACCCGTGTGCATTGATGTTGGCGGGAGAGAGGTAGGTGGCCGCCCCGCCACACGGGGAGACGCGGACGAGCGGCGCGTCCGTTCGATGTCCGCGGTGACCCAAACCCGGCGCAAAATGCGCTTGAAATGGGTCGGTTCGGACACAAAACGGACTAGATGGGTCCGGGCCGTCGCGCGTTGGGTCGCCTCGTTTATCTGTTTTACCTTAAACGGACGGTGTCGGATAGAAAAGGGTCGCGCGGTGGAGTTGGCCTTAATCAGTAGTTAATGAGTAGGGATGGCCCGACGGGATGAGGAAGCGAAGCGAGTGAGGACTACTGACTGCTGCTTTGCCTTTGTGTGGGTGGGCGACGATGCGTTGGAGCTTTGGCCCCGAGCGTATCTTTTCTGGTGGAGGTTTTGTTTGCTTGCTGTTAGATGTTTATCCTCCATGGCGCTACTGTACTCTCCCTGTCCCCCACTCTCTATATCTCTCGTGTCGTTGTGCGTGAAAGGTCAATGAGAGCATCTCCAACGGCAGAGGGGAAAACATGAATTTGCCATGCCGATCTGAAAACGTCCCATGCCGATCGTTCATGCTCGCCCATCTGGCACGCAAAGCAGTAAACCCAAGTACATAGAAAAAAGTCAGGCACAACCCATTTGCATTCTGTTACGCCCACAAGAAGCCCCAAAACGATAAGACAGTGAGGAAAAAGAAGAAGAAAACAATATAACCTTGCAAAAACAAAACAAAATGATTGCCATGATATATAAAATGGAAATTGCCGGGCCACACCGGACCTCCCGCCTGTACGTCGTTTGATCCAGGCAAACATATTGCAAAGCCTATGACATTTTTGAACTACAACACAAATGTCCATGGCAAAAGTAGATGGCTTTGCGCAAGAAACAAACAAGAATTTGCCATGATCACACTACTTTGCCATGGCAACAAAATTTCATGAAAAAATGCCATGACAAAACAGACTACTTACCATGGCATGATGCTATCCTCGGTAAAGGTCCATGTACATTGGGCTATAGCATTTCTTTACTGAACACAAAATGTACATGGTTTTTGCATATGAAAAAGCAAAAAATGCTATAATGCAAGCAGTTTGCCATGGCAAACACGTGATAATTAACATGGCATAATTTTTTTTATCATTAGTTAGATTTTTTGCCATTATCAATTACTGAATTTGCCATGGTTAAACCTAAAAATGCCATGATGAAAAAACTAAATTTACCATGGTCATTTACTAAATTTGCTGTGTTCAATAAACTAAATTTACCGTGACCGTTAACTAAATTTGTTGTGGTATATGTAATAAGTTTACCATAGTGTAGTTAAAAACTAGTTTTGCCATGGCAAGACTTGTTGTTCTTTGCCATGCTATAAAACTAAAACTAGCATGGCAATAAAACTAAATTTTTTCATGTATGTTAAAGTAAATTTGCCATGGCAAGAAAATAAAACTTTGTGAGGGAAAGAAAATAAAAATTTTCCATAGCAATGAAGAGTTAAGTTACGGACGAGGTCGAGCTCTCTCGCCCCCGCACCCCCGCGTCGCCCGCGTCTGGCGACACGGGGGGAACCAGCGCCGCCGCCCAAGCTCCGTCTACACCGTCGCTCCCCGCAGCGCCGTCGCCGGAGGGAAAGAAATTTGGCTCTCCAGAACAACTGTCTTCTCATGAAATTCGCATTCAAACTTCTTCAAAAACCCGACCTACATTGGGTCAACTGGTTCTTTCAACACTACTCTCTCGACTTCACATCTAGGCCACCAAACCCCCCTACCTCTGGAAAATCGTTAACCAACAGCTATACCACCTTCGTAAAATTTCTTTCGTCCTTACTAACAATGGCACTTCCACTTTCTTCTAGCTCGACACTTGGATTTTGCCGACTCCGCTTGCAGAAAAATACCCCCACCTTTTCTCTCACTCCACTGCTCCCTCTGTCCTGGTATCTCATGTCATGCATAATGGTTTACTCGCTACTCTGCGGAACCGCCTAACCAATGTGGCTTCTGCCGAGCTTGCGTCTGTTTTGTCTTTGTTGCAGGATGTTACCACAAGCAATGCGCCCGACGACAGGTTCCTCACCCACGGCTCCTCGTTCACCTCGAGGTGCGCCTACTCTTTGCTCTCCTCCGACCATGAGCTTGACCTCAAAGCAGGGCACATTTGGGGATCCAAGGCACCAATCAAGGTGAGGATCTTCGGCTGGCTCCTCTGCCGTGATAGGCTAAGCACGATGGCGAACTTACATCGCAAGATCATTACCTCAGGATCGTCTTTCCCTCGCTGCTATTTGTCTTCTGAGGATGCGACGCACCATGGGAAAGAAAATGAAAAGTTACGGACGAGGTCGGGCTCTCTCGCCCCCTCACCCCCGCGCCGCCCTCGTCTGGCGACACGGGGGGAACCAGCGCCGCCGCCCAAGCTCCGTCTACACCATCGCTCCCCGCAGCGCCGTCGCCAGAGGGCCGGCCGCGCGAAGCCGCGCCGTGCCCGAGGAAGGTGGCGGCGGGGCGGTCTCGTTCCCATCTTCATGCCAGAACCCCTTCCCAACCCTCGATCTGGCCTGAGCCGCTCCACCACCGCGCCCCCTCTCCAGCGCCTCCTCCCTCGTCCACTCGACGGCCACTTGTCCCCTCCCTGGCCGGTTCCGGGGCGGCGGCGGCACCCTGATGTCTTCCCCGCGCGCTCGGCCCAGCCCGCCCAGATCCAATCTAGCGAAGCTCCTCCCCTATGGTGGCCGATTCGTGGCTGCATCGGCGGAGTCCTGCTGCTCCTGGCGCTGTGCCCCGCCCCCTGCTCCGCGTCCTTGGGTCGGGCTCCGCGGCCTCCCGCCCTCAACCACTCGCCGTCGGCGACTATGGTTCTGCCGCCACGTCTCCCTCCTCCAGCGCCCCCTGCTCCGCGTCCTTGGGTCGGGCTCCGATGCCTCCCGCCCGCAACCACTCGTCGTCGCCGACTGCGGTTTTGCCGCCACGTCTCCCTCCTCCAGTGCCCCCTGCTCCGTCGTCGTTGTCGTGCTTCTACGTGGTGCTCGCCAACGAAGGTGGCGTCGTGTCTCCTGCGACTTTGGAGCCCTCCACCTCCCAGTTCCCCTGGTGGGTTGCTGCTGTTTGTGGCTTTACCCGCTGGGGGCGCCGCACCGGTGGTCCTCACTGGTGCCCTCCGCGTCAAGGGTGCCTGCCGGCATTGCTCCACCGGTTGGATTCATCTGGATCTAGGGCCGTCCATTTCAGCGCTACCCGGCGCTATTGGCGGTTGTTCTGTGACTTATCGTGTGGCGGATGTGATCGGGGATGGGGAGAAATCCTTGGTCGGCCTGCTGCTGGCCGAGACAGTGGCGACGCTTCCCGTCGTTTCCATCTTGATGGTGTTGTCTTCATCCCTCGGTCTTGTGATGTATGGGTTGTGCTCTGTGGAGTTCTATGCTTGGTGATGCCCTTCGACTACGCCGGTGGCACACAGGTTCTGTGGCGTCGTCTCGGCTCGGCGCGACCGTTCAAATGTATCCCATGACACAGGTGGTGTCTCGGCATTGTGCAGTCTTGGTTTCCCGGTGCTTTTCGATTGCGTCGACGGTGCAGTGTCATGGTTTAGTCTTGGCTCCCCGCTGCAGTTCGAGCACCCGTGGTGCCCCTTGTTGTGTTGTTTTAGGTGTGCTTTGTGGAGTTCTATGCTTGGTGTTGCCTTCCGACTACGCCGGTGCCACACAGGTGTCGTGGCGTCATCTCGGCCCGGTGTGACCGTTCGAATGTACCCCATGACATAGGTGGTGTCGCGGCGTTGTGCAGTCTTGGTTGCCCGGTGCTTTTCGATTGCATCGATGGTGCAGTGTCATGGTTTAGTCTTGGCTTGCCTCTGTAGTTCGAGCGCCCGTGGTGCCCCTTGTTGTGTAGCGTCCCCCTCGCCATGTGTTGTCTGTGTGTTGTTTTCTCTTTATTTCTCCCTCATGTGCCCCCCTGTAGTTCTGGTTCTCTTGAACCCTATCTTGTATTAGGCTGCAAAGCCTATAGACAACAAATGAATACAATTCAGGTGGGGAGGATTTCTTCTCCCCCGGTGACAATTCAAAAAAAGAGTTAAGTTACAAAGCTAAAAAGTAAAAGCTTTTCATGTGGTCAAAAGGTAATAATGTTATGATAATTTTTCATACATTTGTCGTGTGACTATTCCCAAGAAAATGCGTTCTGATTTTCAACCCAAATTATAAGTGCCACACGTCAGGTGCATGACACTCCAACCGTGACGTGTTTCGGTGGCAATTTGAGTCACACAAGGATGGCAAATTCCAGTGACACGCGACAAATTTCTGTCAAAAATAAACTGAAGCGCGAAAGTTGCCATCCTCGCGCCACTCAACTTGCCATAAAAACATTCGAAGTTTCCATGTGCTCGTACCTAATGTTCGGTACTTATCCAATTCCTTTTTCTATGGTGTATGAGACATACTTTTTTGAAAAAAATGCCATATGACCATTGCACACCTTATTTTGGCCTTGTGTTTTGCTGAACTAGAACATGTACTGGCGAAAACTGAACAAAAAGTTGTCATGTGAGATGCATGTTAAAAAAATTACATCGCATTTTTATTAAAATTGTGATGTTATGTGTAAGAAAATTGCCATTTTTCTGTGATACATAGAAAGTTGCCACAATACTTGAATTAAACTTGCCATGATACATAAATTTAGTTTGCCATGATGCATAAATTAAGTTTGCCTTGTTTGAGAAAAAATGAAAATGATTCTTTATTTAAATTTCCAGGGCCCATGTAATAATATTGCCATGATAAGAAAAAAAATAAGTTGCCATGGTCCATTGATCAAATTTGCCATGGTAGTATAAACGAAATTGCCATGGTGCATGAAGTAAATTTGCCTACATTACGCATATGACCATTACAAACAAGTAACTAAAAACTTGCTATAGTTTTAAGACACAAAATGTTTCTAAAACTTGCCATGTAAATGAACCGAAAAGAATGCAAAATTGCCATGATGTTTGGAGTGTTACAAAAAAATGTCTTTTGACATGCCAAAACCTATGTTGGGGACATGGCAAAAACACATCTAAATTGACATAGCAAGAAGTATATGTTAATTTCCATGTCAAAACACAACGTGAAAAACTCCAAACTTACCATGGCAACACATCTTGAATATTTGGATGAAATTCATCATGTAACAATCACAACATAGAGCAATACACAACAACGCCAATCCATCAATTAAATGTAGGCATGTATTTCGTATGTAGTCAGACGTGCTTATAATAAGAACTTGCATGCCATCTTTTATCCTACCATTCCGTGGCAGCTAGGTCCTAATGAAAATCTAAGGTAATTAAGGCATCCTTTTAATAGAGAACCGTAACAAAGTGATGTCTACTACACAACCTTCTTTTTGTAGACGTTGTTGGGCCTCCAAGTGCAGAGGTTTGTAGGACAGTAGCAAATTTCCCTCAAGTGGATGACCTAAGGTTTATCAACTCATAGGAGGCGTAGGATGAAGATGATCTCTCTCAAGCAACCCTGCAACCAAATAACAAAGAGTCTCTTGTGTCCCCAACACACCTAATACAATGGTAAATTGTATAGGTGCACTAGTTCGGCGAAGAGATGATGATACAAGTGCAATATGGATGGCAGATATAGGTTTTTGTAATCTGAAAATATGAAAAGAACAAGGTAACTAATGATAAAAGTGAGCACAAACGGTATTGCAATGCGTTGAAACAAGGGCTAGGGTTCATACTTTCACTAGTGCAAGTTCTCTCAACAACAATAACATAATTGGATCACATAACTATCCCTCAACATGCAACAAAGAGTCACTCCAAATTCACTAATAGCGGAGAACAAACGAAGAGATTATGGTAGGGTGAAACCACCTCAAAGTTATTCTTTCCTATCAATCCGTTGGGCTATTCCTATAAGTGTCACAAACAACCCTAGAGTTCGTACTAGAATAACACCTTAAGACACAAATCAACCAAAACCCTAATGTCACCTAGATACTCCAATGTCACCTCAAGTATCCGTGGGTATGATTATACGATATGCATCACACAACTCATATTCATCTATTCAACCAACACATAGGACCTCAAAGAGTGCCCCAAAGCTTCTACCGGAGAGTCAAGACGAAAACGTGTGCCAAACCCTATGCATAGATTCCCAAGGTCACGGAACCCGCAAGTTGATTACCAAAACATACATCAAGTGGATCAATAGAATACCCCATTGTCACCACAGGTATCCCACGCAAGACATACATCAAGTGTTCTCAAATCCTTAAAGACTCAATCCGATAAGATAATTTCAAAGGGAAAACTCAATACATTACAAGAGAGTAGAGAGGGAGAAACATCATAAGATCCAACTATAATAGCAAAGCTCGCGATACATCAAGATCGTACCACCTCAAAAACACGAGAGAGAGATCAAACACATAGCTACCGGTACATACCCTCAGCCCCGAGGGTGGACTACTCCCTCCTCGTCATGGAGAGCACCGGGATGATGAAGATGGCCACCGGAGAGGGATTCCCCCCTCCAACAGGGTGCCAGAATGGGTCTAGATTGGTTTTCGGTGGTTGCGGAGGCTTCTGGCGGCGGAACTCACGATCTATTGTGCTCCCCGAAGTTTTTAGGGTATATGGGTATATATGGGAGGAAGAAGTACGTCGGTGGACCTCTGGGCTGTCCACGAGGCAGGGGGGCGCGCCCATGGGGGTGGGCGCGCCCCCCACCCTCGTGGGTAGCCCGGACTCTCCTGGTCCAACTCCGATACTCCGTGGGCTTCTTCTGGTCCAAAAATAAGTTCCGTGAAGTTTCAGGTCAATTGGACTCCGTTTGATTTTTTCTTTTCTGTGATACTCTAAAACAAGGAAAAAACAGAAACTGGCACTAGGCTCTAGGTTAATAGGTTAGTCCCAAAAATCATATAAAATAGCATATAAATGCATATAAAACATCCAAGGTTGATAATATAATAGCATGGAACAATAAAAAATTATAGATACGTTGGAGACGTATCAACATCCCCAAGTGTCGTGGTATTCTCACGGGGGGGGGGGGGGTGCAAGATGACATATGCCACAAGGTGGCTTCGTGTGAGGGCAAGACTGTTGCCGGAATATCCAGGGACGGGTATGTGAGTAGCACGCGCTAATTTACCCAGGTTTGGGGCTCTCCGGAGAGATAACACCCTTACTCCTGCATGTCTGAGTATATCTGGTATATCTGGAGTACAGAGTGCTCCTGGAGCTGTATCTAGATGAATGCTATATGCTACTAGCCTCATGTATGTATCTGTGGCCGGGATGAGCAAGCATGCTCTAGTGGCCGAATGAGTGTGTGCTCATACGTGTCCCTGAGGATGGATGGATGGCTAGCTATATATAGTGTGTAGTGGGCATGGGACATGGCGTTGGTTGTAAGCTACCTTGGGTAGCTTACAAGCCAAGCCATGTATGGGGCATGGTGCATGTCATGCTTGTCCCCTGGCACTTTATAGAATAGTGCCAAGGGGACATGTACACTATAGATGACGCAACGATGTGGTTGTCTTGTCGGTGTCTTGTTGGTGTCAGGTCGAGTTGCAGTCCGCAGCCGGCTGGTTGGCGCAGTCGGCAGTCGGCAGCCGGCAGTCGGCCAGGCAGAGCAGTCGGACGGGGAGCCGGCAGGAGCGGCCGGGCAGTCGGACTAAGGGGCTTTGCTAGCCCCGATGTCTTGATTTACTGTCTCGCCGTCTTCGGGGTATCCGTGTCCAATTACTCCGACAGTAGCCCCCAAGCCTCCGGGCAACTTGGCAAAGTTGGCCAGATGTTTTTTGGCGAATGTTCATGGAAATGATCATGAAAAAGACAAAGTTAGTCCACGCAGATATATCAAATGTTTGCTTTTAGCATTGCAAGTTTTATGCGGAGGGTGCCGACTCGGTTTCGTCCGAGCCCCCTTAATCTTTTTCGTGTTCCCTCCGCTTTTTGGCTTGTGCTGTTGCTTGCCGGACAGCCGCTCTGCGGTCTGTGGCTGAGAGTGGGCCGCGTAGTGGAGTGTACAGTACTCAGAGTCTAGGAGCAGATTCAACTGAGTACATACTTGTAAAGGAAACGGCCGGATCGCCCGATCTGTTTTTCTTCCCGGACGTTTTTCGCGTGGGTGGCCTCCAATGTTCACTCTTGCTAGCCGGACAGCCGCTCTGCGGTCTGTGACTAAGAGTGGGCTTTTGGTACCACGCACGCTACTAAGCTGTCTGCGGGAACTAACGTCTCAGGCCAAGCAGTCAGCCCGCGGGCCAACTCTGGTTGGCGCCGGGATGAACAATGATGCAACTGTAATAAAATGCGGAGACAGCCCCCGAGCATTGCTCGGGGTTATCCGTGCTCTTGCGGTGCAAAAATATGCGGGTGAGGATCTCACATTGATTTTCGTGTAGCCGAGGCGGAGTTTGCCGAAGACAGCCGACGCGGCTCAATGCTTGTTGAGCGCGCCGGCGCACCCGCTGGGTGTAGTCTTCGAGCCTCCGGGTGCTCGAAGGGGCTCCCGGCCGGTCAGGCTCGACCGGCCAGGTGGCGAGGCGACTTGCAGCGCCTTTTTTTCTTCTTTTTCTCTTCTGTCGGCTGTTGGCAGCCGGACATAACTCTTCTCTTGTCTGCAATCTTTCGTGGGGGTGCGCCAGCGCACCCACTGGATGTAGCCCCCGAGATTCGGGCCGACTACTGAGCAGTCGGGCCGGATCTTTCGGCAACTACCTTGTCTTCTTCGCGGGGGCGCGTCAGCGCACCCGCTGGGTGTATCCCCCGAGATTCGGGCCGACAGCTGAGCAGTCGGGCCGGGTCTCCCGTTAACTACTTTGTCTTCTTTTTTGCGGAGGCGTGTCAGCCTACCCGCTGGGTGTAGCCCCCGTGATTTGGGCGCTCGAGGAGGGTCCAGCCGATCGGGCTTGACTGGCCAGGTTGTGAAGCGGGGCCAGCCGGACAGGCCCCTCAGCCGGCGGTGAGCCAGTCGGCCGAGTGGCGACGTGGGCAGGCGACCGGAGCAGCTGACGGAGTCCGCGCAGCCGGCCATGCACGCAGCTGCTGCCGGCCACGCACTCGGCCGTGCATTTGGCCGTGGCAACCGGCCATGCATGCATGCATATATATCTTGTTTTTTTTCAGCCGGTCATTGCTTCTTTTCTTCAAGCGCTGGTCTCATCAGGCGGCTGGGAGCGGGACCCAGCAGGGGCGCGCGTGGCACAGCCGGACACGACGCCCGACCCGGGAGCCGGCAGCGGAGGCGCGCTACCCGACCGGCCAGAGGCACGGTGGGGGAGTCAGCACGGCGCGTGGAGGTGCACGCGGCCTCGGGCAGAGTCGGACGCGGACGCACATGGCCGAGCCGGCGCGGGGAGGCGGCGGGGAGCCGCAGTCGGACGGGAGCCAGTCGGCGAGCGCGAAGATGCTAGGTCGTGCGTGGCCGGGTAGCGGAGGCGGCTTGGCACAGCGAGTCGGAGGCCGGGAAGGCGAGGGTCGGCCGCGGTCGTGAGGCGGAGGCGGACGCGTGGTGACCTGGCAACTAGGCGCGGGTGATTCCAGCGAACGGCGAGCCGGGCCGGCGTGCAGGCGGCAGGCGGAGTCGGCCGGACTTTGGGAGGCGACCCAAAGCTGGCTGGGTCCAGAGCCGTCCGGGTGGCGGCGGAGATGGCACCGTCCGGGTTTCGGGAGGACTCGGCGGAAGCAGAGCTACCGGCCACGGGCGGAGGCGGCTGGATGGGGCGCGGGGCGGGAGCGTGGCGACCCGGCAGGCGACTCGAGAGGAGCCGGACCCGGGGCATCAGTGCGGGAGAGGCCGGAGTAGGGCAGGAGGAGCCGTACCCGGCGCGGAGGGCGGAGCAGCGCGGGAGGACCGAGGCGAAGCCGGCGGAGGCGGAGGTGCCGGAGGTCAGCTCCCGTGACCCGGCGGACAGGCATGGGACCGGCGCAGGCGGAGTACAGGCATCCAGCAGCAACGCGGGCGCGCGCCTGCGCGGGGGGCTAGATGCGAGCGGGGTCGGGGGTGCCGGCCGGCCTGCAGGGCAAGGTAGACGCCGGCGCAGCAGTGCGGGGCGGACCCGGCGGAGCTGCGGCAGGCAACGGCCACGAGTGGGCAAAGAGCAACGCCAACGCGAGGAGCGCGACGACGGCCACGCGTGGGGAGGCGTATTATCTCTGGATCATCGGGGATTATCTGAGTGATGCACATGCAATATCCGTCTTTGCCTCTAGCCAGTGTACGGGTTGTGTTTGACCACGCTTTGACTAGCGTCTAGCTAGCTTGTATAGGCGAAATATGGAGGAGCAAAAGCGCATTCCGGCCAAAGAAAGGCGCAGCATGAAGAGGAGCAAATGCGAGCGGTGCGTGGACGGATGCGGCCGACCGAAATGAGGTCCCGTGCACGGCGTGCGCAGATGGACGAACAGCCGGCGTCACAACAGTGGTGACGAAGAGGCCGACGACGAGGACGCGCCACCCCGCGCGGTCGCTCCGGGACGGGTCGAAGTCGAGCCCCCGAGCGCTACCGGAGAGACGGCGCGACGCCGCAGCGGTGAAGACGAAGGGGCCGACAACGAGGACGCGCCACCCCCCGCGCCCACTCCGGGGGCGGGTCGATGTCGAGCCCCCGAGCGCTACCGGAGAGACGGCGCGACGTCGCGGCGAGGCGATGAAGAAAAAAGGGTCCTGCCCGGACTGCGAAACCAGCAGCAACGCGGTAGCATAGTACCGCCCCACGGTGGGTGCCAAATGTCGTGGTATTCTCACGGGGGGGGGGAGGGGGGGTGCAAGACGACATATGCCACAAGGTGGCTTCGTGTGAGGGCAAGACTGCTGCCGGAATATACAGGGACGGGTATGCGAGTAGCACACGCTAATTTACCCAGGTTCGGGGCTCTCCGGAGAAATAACATCCCTACTCCTGCATGTCTGAGTATATCTGGTATATCTGGAGTACAGAGTACTCCTGGAGTTGTATCTAGATGAATGCTATATGCTACTAGCCTCATGTATGTATCTGTGGCCGGGATGAGCAAGCATGCTCTAGTGGCCGAATGAGTGTGTGCTCATACGTGTCCCTGAGGACGGATGGATGGCTAGCTATATATAGTGTGTAGTGGGCATGGGACATGGCGTTGGGTGTAAGCTACCTTGGGTAGCTTACAAGCCAACCCATGTATGGGGCATGGTGCATGTCATGCTTGTCCCCTGGCCACTTTATAGAATAGTACCAAGGGGACATGTACACTATAGATGACGCAACGATGTGGTTGTCTTGTCGGTGTCTTGTTGGTGTCAGGTCGAGCTGCAGTCGGCAGCCGGCTGGTTGGCGCAGTCGGCAGCCGGCAGTCGGCCAGGCAGAGCAATCGGACGGGGAGCCGGCAGGAGCGGCCGGGTAGTCGGACTGAGGGGCTTTGCTAGCCCCGATGTCTTGATTTATTGTCTCGCCGTCTTCGGGGTATCCGTGTCCAATTACTTCGACACCAAGCTCAGTTCCTGCTCGTCCTCGAGTAGGTAAATGATAAAAACAGAATTTTTGATGTGGAATGCTACCTCACATATTTACCTAACGTATTTATCCATGTAGTTCTCTTTATTGTGGCAAGAATATTCAGATCCATAAGATTCAAGACAAAAGTTTAATATTGACATAAAAATAATAATACTTCAAGCATACTAACCAAGTAATCATGTCTTCTCAAAATAACATGTCCAAAGAAAGCTATCCCTACAAAATCATATAGTCTGGCTATGCTCCATCTTCACCACACAAAGTATTCAAATCATGCACAACCCCAATGACAAGCCAAGCAATTGTTTCATACTTTTGATGTTCTCAAACCTTTTCAATCTTCACACAATATATGAGCGTGAGCCATGGACATAGCACTATAGGTGGAATAGAATGGTGGTTGTGGAGAAGACAAAAAGGAGAAGATAGTCTCACATCAACTAGGCGTATCAACGGGCTATGGAGATGCCCATTTATAGATATCAATGTGAGTGAGTAGGGATTGCCATGCAACAGATGCACTAGAGCTATAAATGCATGAAAGCTCAACAAAAAAAACTAAGTGGGTATGCATCCAACTTGCTTGCTCACGAAGACCTAGGGCATTTGAGGAAGCCCATTGTCGGAATATAGAAGCCAAGTTCTATAATGAAAAATTCCCACTAGTATGTGAAAGTGACATCATAGGAGACTCTCTATCATGAAGATCATGGTGCTACTTTGAAGCACAAGTGTGGAAAAAAAGGATAGTAGCATTGTCCCTTTTATTTTATTTTTATTTTTTATTTGGCCTTATTTTTTGGCCTCTTTTTTTGTGGACAATACTCTATGAATGATGGTCATCACACTTCTATTTATTTACAACTCAATGATTATAACTCGATACTAGAACAAAGTATGACTCTATATGAATGCCTCCGGCGGTGTACCGGGATGTGCAATGACTCATGAGTGACATGTATGAAATAATTATGAATGGTGGCTTTGCCACAAATATGATGTCAACTACATGATCATGCAAAGCAATATGACAATGATGAAGCGTGTCATAATAAACGGAACGGTGGAAAGTTGCATGGCAATATATCTCGGAATGGCTACGGAAATACCATAATAGGTAGGTATGGTGGCTGTTTTGAGGAAGGTATATGGTGGGTTTATGGTACCGGCGAAAGTTGCGCGGTACTAGAGAGGCTAGCAATGGTGGAAGGGTGAGAGTGCGTATAATCCATGGACTCAACATTAGTCATAAAGAACTCACATACTTATTGCAAAAAATCTATTAGTTATCGAAACAAAGTACTACTCGCATGCTCCTAGGGGGATATATTGGTAGGAAAAGACCATCGCTCGTCCCCGACCGCCACTCATAACGAAGGCAATCAATAAATAAATCATGCTCCGACTTCATCACATAATGGTTCACCATACGTGCATGCTACGGGAATCACAAACTTTAACACAAGTATCTCTCAAATTCACAACTACTCACTAGCATGACTCTAGTATTACCATCTTCAAATCTCAAAACAACCATCAAGTATCAAACTTCTCATAGTATTCAATGCACTTTATATGAAAGTTTTTTTATTATATCCCTCTTGGATACCCATCATATTAGGACTAGTTTCATAACCAAAGCAAACTACCATGCTGTTCTAAAGACTCTCAAAATTATATAAATGAAGCATGAGAGTTCATTAATTTGTATAAAATAAAACCACCACCATGCTCTAAAAAGATATAAGTGAAGCACTAGAGCAACAACAAACTACTCCGAAAGATATAAGTGAAGATCAATGAGTAGTCAAATAATTATGCAACTATATGAGGACTCTCTAACATTTAAGAATTTCAGATCTTGGTATTTTATTCAATCAGCAAGCAAAGCTAAATAAACTAAAATGACGCTCCAAGCAAAACACATATCATGTGGTAAATAAAAATATAGCTCCAAGTAAAGTTACCGATGAACGAAGACGAAAGAGGGGATGCCTTCCGGGGCATCCCCAAGCTTAGGATCTTGGGTGTCCTTAGATTATCTTGGGGTGACATGGGCATCCCCAAGGTTAGGCTCTTTCCACTCCTTGTTCCATAATCCATCAAATATTTTACCCAAAACTTAAAAACTTCACAACACAAAACTTAAAGTAGAAAATCTCGTGAGCTCCTTTAGCGAAAGAAAACAAAATACCACTTCAAGGTACTGTAATGAACTCATTCTTTATTTATATTGGTGTTAAACCTACTGTATTCCAACTTCTCTATGGTTTATAAACTATTTTACTAGTCATAGATTCATCAAAATAAGCAAACAACACACGAAAAACAGAATCTGTCAAAAACAGAACAGTCTGTAGTAATCTGTAGCTAACGCAAACTTCTGGAACCCCAAAAATTCTAAAATAAATTGCTGGACGTGATGAATTTATCTATTAATCATCTTCAAAAATAATTAACTAAATAACACTCTCCCATAAAAAATGGCAGCAATTCTCGTGAGCGCTAAAGTTTCTGTTTTTTACAGCATGATCACAAAGACTTTCCCCAAGTCTTCCCAAAGGTTCTACTTGGCACAAACACTAATTAAAAGCATAAAACCACATATAAACAGAGGCTAGATAAATTATTTATTACTAAACAGTAGCAAAAAGCAAGGAGCTAAAATAAAATTGGGTTGCCTCCCAACGAGCGCTATCGTTTAACACCCCTAGCTAGGCATGATGATTTCAATGATGCTCACATAAAAGATAAGAATTATAACATAATGAGATCATCATGAAGAATACGACTAGCATATTTAAGTCTAACCCACTTCTTATGCATAGGTATTTTGTAAGCAAACAATTTATGGGAGCAATAATCAACTAGCATAGGAAGGTAAAACAAGCAAAACTTCAAGATTTTAAACACATAGAGAGGAAACTTGATATTATTGCAACTCCTACAAGCATATATTCCTCCCTCATAATAATTTTCAGTAGAATCATGAATGAATTCAACACATAAAACATTCTTTTCATGATCTACAAGCACAAAAAATTTACTACTCTCCACATAAGCAAAATTCTTCTCATGAATAATAGTGGGAGCAAACTCAACAAAATAATTATCATGTGAGGCATAATCCAATTGAAAACTAAAATCATGATGACAAGTTTCATGGATATCATTATTCTTTATAGCATACATGTCATCACAATAATCATCATAGATAGCAACTTTGTTCTCATAATCAATTGGAACCTCTTCCGAAATAGTGGATTCATCACTAAATGAAGTCATGACCTCTCCAAATCCACTTTAATCAATATAATCATTGTAAATAGGAGGCATGCTTTCATCATAATAAATTTGCTTATGAAAACTTGGGGGACAAAAAATATCATCTTCATCAAACATAGCTTCCCCAAGCTTGTGGCTTTGCATATCATTAGCATCATGTATATTCAAGAAATTCATACTAACAACATTGCAATTATGCTCATCATTCAAAGATTTAGTGCCAAACATTCTAATGCATTCTTCCTCTAGCACTTGAGCACAATTATCGGAATCCTTATTTTCATGATAGATATTAAAAATATGAAGCATATGAGGTACCCCTAGTTCCATTTTTTAAAAATTTTCTTTTATAGACTAAACTAGTGATAAAACAAGAAACAAAAAGATTCGATTGTAGGATCTAAATATATACATTCAAGCGCTAACCTCCCCGGCAACGGCGCCGGAAAAGAGCTTGATGTCTACTACACAGCCTTCTTCTTGTAGACGTTGTTGGGCCTCCAAGTGCAGAGGTTTGTAGGACAGTAGCAAATTTCCCTCAAGTGGATGACCTAAGGTTTATCAATCCATAGGAGGCGTAGGATGAAGATGGTCTCTCTCAAGCAACCCTGCAATCAAATAACAAAGAGTCTCTTGTGTCCCCAACACACCTAATACAATGGTAAATTGTATAGGTGCACTAGTTCGGCGAAGAGATGATGATACAAGTGCAATATGGATTGTAGATATAGGTTTTTGTAATATGAAAATATAAAAACAGCAAGGTAACTAATGATAAAAGTGAACACAAAAGGTATTGCAATGCTAGGAAACAAGGCCTGGGGTTCATACTTTCACTAGTGCAAGTTCTCCCAACAATAATAACATACTTGGATCATATAACTATCCTTCAACATGCAACAAAGAGTCACTCCAAAGTCACTAATAGCGGAGAACAAACGAAGAGATTATGGTAGGGTACGAAACCACCTGAAAGTTATTCTTTCCAATCAATCCGTTGGGCTATTCGTATAAGTGTCACAAACAACCCTAGAGTTCTTACTAGAATAACACCTTAAGACACAAATCAACCAAAACCCTAATGTCACCTAGATACTCCAATGTCACCTCAAGTATCCGTGGGTATGATTATACGATATGCATCACACAATCTCATATTCATCTATTTAACCAACACATAGGACCTCAAAGAGTTCCCCAAAGCTTCTACCGGAGAGTCAAGACGAAAACGTGTGCCAACCCCTATGCATAGATTCCCAAGGTCACGGAACCCGCAAGTTGATCACCAAAACATACATCAAGTGGATCAATAGAATACCCCATTGTCACCACAGGTATCCCATGCAAGACATACATCAAGTGTTCTCAAATCCTTAAAGACTCAATCCGATAAGATAATTTCAAACGGAAAACTCAATCCATTACAAGATAGTAGAGGGGGAGAAACATCATAAGATCCAACTATAATAGCAAAGCTCGCGATACATCAAGATCGTACCACGTCAAGAACACGAGAGAGAGAGAGAGATCAAACACATAGCTACTGGTATATACCCTCAGCCCCCAGGGTGGACTACTCCCTCCTCGTCATGGAGAGCACCGGGATGATGAAGATGGCCACCGGAGAGGGATTCCCCCCTCCGGCAGGGTGCCGGAATGGGTCTAGATTGGTTTTTGGTGGTTGTGGAGGCTTATGGCGGCGGAACTCCCGATCTATTATGCTCCCCAAAGTTTTTAGGGTATATGGGTATATATGAGGGAAGAAGTACGTCGGTGGACCTCCGGGCTGTCCACGAGGCAGGGGGCGCGCCCAGGGGGTGGGCACGCCCCCACCCTCGTGGGCAGCCCGGGACTCTCCTGGTCCAACTCCGATACTCCGTGGGCTTCTTCTGGTCCAAAAATAAGTTCCGTGAAGTTTTAGGTCAATTGGACTCCGTTTAATTTTCCTTTTCTGCGATACTCTAAAACAAGGAAAAACAGATACTGGCACTGGGCTCTAGGTTAATAGGTTAGTCCCAAAAATCATATAAAATAACATATAAATGCATATAAAACATCCAAGGTTGATAATATAATAGCATGGAACAATCAAAAATTATAGATACGTTGGAGACGTATCACAAAGCATTAACACATAGTTAATACATTAAATCCTCATATTACAGTCATCGCCGGAGAGTATCCCAATTATTGTCACCTTGGGGTTTGAGGTTCAGAACAATAACATGTGCATACAACTTGCAGATAGGATCAATAACTGAAATATATTCATGAAAACATAAAGGGTCAGATCTGAAATCATGGCACCTCGGCCCTAGTGGCAAGCATTACACATAGCAAAGTCATAGCAACATCAATCTCAGTACAACATGTTTATGAATTTGAAAATATATAGGAATTTAAAAATGTTTGATAATTTCAACAATATTTCTGAATTCAAAAATGCACAAATTTCAAATTTGATTGTGACTTGAAAAAATGTTCAAAAAATAAAAAAATGCTCGCGGTATGAAAATATGTTCTTGAATTCCTTATTAAAAAATATATTTTAAAATTTTAAAATAGTTCATAAATTGATATTACGGCAACACCGCTAACCAACCATTAAATCTGAAGCTACTCCCTGACCAACCTTTTCGACCGTTCAACTTCCTAAACAGCCCAGCCTACTGGCTTTTGAAGGAAATATGCCCTAGAAGCAATAATAAAGTTGTTATTTATATTTCCTTATATCATGATAAATGTTTATTATTCATGCTAGAATTGTATTAATCGGAAACTTAATACATGTGTGAATACATAGACAAACAAAGTGCCCCTAGTTTGCCTCTACTTAACAAGCTCGTTAATCAAAGATGGTTAAGTTTCCTAGCCATGGACATGTGTTGTCATTTGATGAACGAGATAACATCATTAGAGAATGATGTGATGGATAAGACCCATCCGTTAGCTTAACACAATGATCGTTTAGTTTATTGCTATCGCTTTCTTCATGACTTATACATGTTCATATGACTATGAGATTATGCAACTCCCGAATACCGGAGGAACACCTTGTGTGCTATCAAACGTCACTGGGTGATTATAAAGATGCTCTATAGGTGTCTCTGATGGTGTTTGTTGAGTTGGCATAGATCGAGATTAGGATTTGTCACTCCGTGTTTCGGAGAGGCATCTCTGGGCCCTCTCGGTAATGCTCATCACTATAAGCCGTGCAAGCAAAGTGACTAATAAGTTAGTTGCGGGGTGATACATTACGGAATGAGTAAAGAGACTTGCCAATAACTATATTGAACTAGGTATGATGATACCGACGATCGAATCTCGGGCAAGTAACATACCGATGACAAAGGGAACAACGTATGTTGTTATGCGGTTTGACCGATAAAGTTCTTCGTAGAATATGTGGGAGCCAATATGAGCATCCAGGTACCGCTATTGGTTATTGACCGGAGATGAGTCTCGGTCATGTCTACATAGTTCTCGAACCCGTAGGGTCCGCACGCTTAACGTTTGATGACGATCGGTATTATGAGTTTATGTGTTTTGATGTACCGAAGGTAGTTCGGAGTCCGAATTGAGATCACGAACATGATGAGGAGTCTCTAAATGGTCGAGACATGAAGATTGATATATTGGGAGACTATATTCGGACACTGGAATAGTTCCGAGGTGTATCAGGTATTTTCTGGAGTACTGGGAGGTTACCGGAACCCCCCAGGGGGTTATTGGGCCTCATGGGCCTACTGGTGGAAGAGAGGAGGCATGCCAAGGCAGGGCGCGCCCCCTAGCCCAAACCAAATTGGACTAGGGGGGCCGGCACCCTTTTCCTTCTCTCCTCCCTCACCTTCCCCCCTTCTTCTTGTTGGAATAGGAAAGGGGGGCCGAATCCTACTTGGAGTAGGATTGCCCCCCATGGCACGCCTCCTCCCCTTGGCCGGCCTCCTCCTCCCTCCCCTTTATATACGTGGGAGGGGGGCACCCCAAAGGCAAACCAAAGTTTCTCTTAGCCGTGTGTGGTGCCCCCCTCCACAGAAACACACCACATTCATATCGTTGCAGCGCTTATGCGAAGCCCTGCGCCGATAACTTCATCATCACCGTCACCATGCTATCGTGCTGATGAAACTCTCCCTCAACCTCAACTGGATCAAGAGTTCGAGGGACGTCACCGAGGTGAACGTGTGCAGATCGCGGAGGTCTCGTACATCTGGTACTTGATCGGTTGTATCACAAAGATGTTCGACTACATCAACCGCGTTGCTTAAAGCTTCCGCTTTTGGTTTACGAGGGTACGTAGACACACTCTCCCCTCTCGTTGCTATGCATATCCTAGATAGATCTTGCGCGATCGTAGGATTTTTTTTGAAATACTACGTTCCCCAACAGTGGTATCAGAGACAGGTCTATGCGTAGATGTTATATGCACGAGTAGAACACAAAGAGTTGTGGGCGATAATAGTCATACTGCTTACCAGCAAGTCATACTTTGATTCGGCGGTATTGTTGGATGAAGCGAGCCAGACCGACTGTAAGTGCATCTAGTGCCACCCCTAGTTGGTTTTGGAGTATTGACGACAAACCTGGTTGAGGGACTAATGTGTTTGTGAGAATTGCAGGATAACACAGGTAGAAGTCCCTCATTGATTCGATTTTCCTATCAGAGATGACCCCTAAAAATGTATGAAGACATTGAAGTCAAAGGCGGTATGTGAAGACATTCACATTGAAGACTATGACAAGAGAAGACATTGCGTGAAGACTATGGAGCACGAAGACTTAGTTGTTTCGTCGTTCTTTTTCTTCTTTGTTGAGTCATAGGAACCACCGTACTGTTAAGTGGGGTCCAAGTGAACCAGTCAGAATGACTGAAGTGATGCTTAACCAAAATCCTATGTCTTCGAGCGAAGACTATGAGAGCAAATCTTATCCAGAGATAGATAAGTCAGCTTTGCTTGTAGCCCAAGTAAAGTTGCCGTGTGTGTTTGAAATCTGACCGTTGGAGCACGTGTCAGTTCCTTAGTGACCCAGGGTCATTTCAGACAAATCAGGTCAGGTTGCCTAGTGGCTATAAATAGCCCACCCCCTACAACCATAAATGGTTGGCTGCTCAGAGTTAGTGTACGGCTTTTGTCGTTTGAGAGCAACCCACCTCGAAGCCTTTGAGAGAAAATTCCTTGCGAGGACAAAGCCCTAAACACCCAGAGCCAAAGAGTGTTAGGCATCACTTAAGTCTTCATGTCTGTGTGATTTGAAGACTTATTACACTTGAGGACTATGAATCCTCCAGCCGGTTAGGCGTCGCGTTCTGAGCATCCAAGAGTCATTGTGGATCGCCAGTGAATGAAGTCTGTGAAGGTTTGGAAGTCTACCTTGAAGACTTACCAGAGTGATTGGGCGAGGACTGGGTGTCCTTAGCTCAAGGGGAATAAGGTGAAGACACGGTCTTCTGAGTTGAATCTTAGCTTCCCTAACCAGACGTACAGTTGTCACAGCAACTGGAACTGGTCCAACAAATCATTGTCTTCAACGAGCCAATGGTTCCATCCTTCCCATATCTTTATGTGCTGATTGGTCCTGGTGAAGTCATTGCCTGTTCGCATTAGTTATTTGTCTTCACCGTGTGACTGCTTGTTTTGATTGGCTTCATACTATCTTCCATCCCAATCTATACTGCCTAGCTGCTATTAGTCTTTATGCTTTCATTTCATTGAATACTTGACTATGGCTAGCTTAGTGTAGTCTACCTTCCACTGCATGGTAATAGGTTTATTTCTATCGTTTGTCTTCGAAACTTCCATGTTTTGAAGACTTTCATAAAAATCGCCTATTCACCCCCCTCTAGTCGATCACTAGCACTTTCAATTGGTATCAGAGCAAGGTACTCCCTTGTTTTGTGTGATTCGGTTTAACCACCTGGAGTTTTAGCTATGTCGACTGCAAGATAATCTAAGTCTCTGCTGCGTGCCCAGTCTTCGATGGAACTGAATATCCCTACTGGAAGAATAAGATGTGCATGCATCTTGAAGCCATTTATGTCGACCTCTGGTGTGTCGTCAAGAATGGTGTCCCCAAGGCTGGTGAAGGTGTCACCGCTACTGATGTCAAGAAGTTCATTCAACTGGACTCCACTACCAAGAACATCATCTGTGGTCATCTGACCAAAGGGCAGTATGGCCGTGTGAGTGCTCTGGAAACATCTAAACTAGTCTGGGACTGGCTCTCCAAGGTCAATGAAGGCGTCTCAACCCAGAGAGATCAAAGAATCAGTGTCCTTCGCAACCTCTTCAATCGCTTCAAGAGAGACGACAATGAGAATGTTCAGCTCACGTTTGATCGACTCACTAACATCACAAATGAGCTTCAAGCCCTCGGCGCTACTGAGATCACCGAGCATGAAGTCGTCAAGACACTCCTGAGATCACTTGACAGCTCATTTGACACCCTAGCCCTGATGATTCAAGAACGCCCTGACTTCAAGACACTCGATCCGTCTGACATACTTGAAAGTCTCAACACACATGAGTTTCAGCTTTCTGAGAAAAGAGACATCTACGGTCCCAACTATGGGCGAACTCGTGCTTTGAAGGCAAAATCTATTTCCTCATCTGAAGAAGAATCTGATTGCAATTCAGATGATCCTGAAGACATTGGAAAGGAGCTTGCTATGCTTGTGAAGAAGGTTCAGAAATTCACCAAGAAGAAAGGCTACAGAAAGTCCTCACTATCCAGCTCAAGGAATGATGAAGCTTCTGCTCATGACTACAAGAAGAGAACATGTCACAAGTGCAAGAAACCTGGTCACTACATCTCTGAGTGTCCACAGTGGGACAATGAGAACAACAACAAGAAGAAGAGCAAGGAATATGATTCTGACGACAAGAAGAAGAAATACTCAAAGTCTTCTTCCAAGTCTTCCTCAAAGTCTTCATCACACAAGAAGAGCTCATCTGGCAAGGCTCGTGTGTTTGTTGGCAAGGAAATGGATTCAGAGGAGGAGTCCGCTTCTGAGGAGGCGGAGGTGGAGTCTGAGGAGGAGTCCGATTCTGGCGTTGCAAGTCTGGCTACAGCATACGTTGCCAAGTCCATCTTCAACACTGAAGACAATGACTTAATCACCGACGCCGATGCAAATGACAAGGACAACTCCGCTCCCACCTACTGCTTCATGGCACGTGGTGCCAAGGTAAACACACGCGCTACTCACTATCAAACATCCAGTGAAGATGACTCTGATTGTGGTTCTAAACCCAGCTACAAAACACTTGCTAAAATTGCAACTGAACAACAGAAAGCTATGGAACATATTCAAAAACTGTTAGACAAAAGCGATGATCTGTTAGACGCTGAAATGACTTGATCTCAGTCCTTAATTGAAGACATAAAAAATCTTCATGTTAAGTATGAGGAACTTGAAAGTCGTCATGAAACGCTCTCAACAACTCATGAAAAGCTTTCCTATGATTATCTTCAAAGGAAGCAAAATCTTGAGAAATTGAGAGCGGCTCATGAAGATCTTCAAAAGGAAAACGAATCACTTCGCACCAAACAGATCAGTTCCGCTCGGGAAGGATTTGAACCACCATGTCTTAAATGCATTGAGCGTGACAACACTACTTCTGTTGCTGGATGTTCTACTGCTGCTACTATTGCAATATCTTCAACTATTGATGTGGTAACTAATCCCTCTGCTGAGGATACCACTGCTATTGCTGATGAAAATGCTAGGTTGAAGACATTGCTTGAAACAGGGATGTACAAAAGTCTCAAAGGGCATCAAACACTATGTGATATCCTCAAAAGGCAGATCCTGAACCGAAACCCTAGGAAAGAGGGTGTTGGGTTCGAAAGGAAAATGAATGCTGATGGCTCTTACTGGAAACCTGAGCAGTACCTGTCGTGGAATTGTCACGGCAGATGTCCTCTTGCAAGGACTTGATCGTGGAGCCATTGCAACTAGGAAGCTTAAAGGGGTTAATCGGGACAAAGGACACGCGAGGTTTATACTAGTTCAGCCCCTTATAGTGAAGGAAGGCCTATGTCTAGTTGGGTTGGAATTGCTTGAGGTTTCGATGACCAGGGAGCGAGATACGCTATGCCCGGTTCTCGATCTCTTGTTTTTTCTCCTTAAGCCGCCAGCAGGTCGTCCCCTTATATACACGGGTCGTCACCCTACGGCTTACAGAGTCTCGGCCGGCTCATAAACAGTGTCCGGCTCGGTGACTAGTTATTTCTACCTTACAATACAAGTCGCGCCCTCATGCCGGTTTATCACCATGGGCCCTAAATCGTTTGTGGGCCTTTAGACCCTTTACTGAACCGCCATCTTCACATCTTGGTCTTGGGCTTCAGATGGGCTTCTCTTTGCGTAACCCGGCCCCTCCTGGGCGGCTTACGTAAATAATTATATCTCCAACATTAGGCCCCAGATTGATTTGAACCGGTTCATGTCAATCTTTAAAAACCTTATAAACTAGCCCTTAGTCTTCTGTTTTGCGCAGAAATTCTAACCCGCCGTGACGTCATCATCCGGATCCGGGTCAAATCTCTGTGACGTCATCTTCAATAAAATTCATATTTTAATCCGTCATATCCTCCAACGAATCTTTGCCTTTACTGACCATCCCGAGAATCGAGGCGTCGGGGCCGCTGGATAATGATGCTTTGGTCTCCTCGTTTCTTGCGCCGTCTTGGTCGGCCCCTCCTTATAAATAGATGCGACCTAGGCCTTCTCCATTTCCTTCAGTCGTCTTCCTCCTCACACTTCTTCCTTTGCTGCTCAAGCTCCGCCGCCGCCGCCGTCGAACTCCTCGTCTTCACCGACTCAGGCCGCTGCATCACCCTGATTCCGACCAGAAAACGACGGCGACCCTCCGCAGCTCTTCCGCATCTGTGAGTTCCTCTTTTCCCCTTTCTCAGATCTGTCTTGAAATCGTCTTGAGTTCGTCGGTGTTCATCACCGCCCGACGCAGACCTCCATTAATTTCACCTCCAATGCCTTTGTTTAGATTATAGAAACAACATAAAACTGCTGCGGAAAATATTCGTGCTTATCCTGTATAAGAACAGATCTCATTTCCCTTGTTTTGGAAACCCTCCGCGAGTATATGAACTTCTCTGTACTGTTTTTAGGTCTAGAAATATTTTCTTTCTCAGAACCTCGTTTGATCCAAAATAATGATTGCAACTTGTGAAACCTGTTTGTTCCACACTTAACCAAAAAACCGCATCTGTTGACTCTGCTTCAGCCATAATAATTCATGTGACCGGTTTAAAATAATACCGGTTGTCAGCACCGCTTGCTTATGGCGACTTAAGAAAACCTTAATCATCTTTAGTACCTGCAGCTGCTAATCATTATCACATAGTTACCTGTATGTCATTAGGCCCCTTCTTAAGCCGCCATCTCAGATAACCCAATAATGCTTATTCTCCGGGTTATAATGAACCGGAAAATTTCCTTTATCTTGTTGTAGGCTTCAATTTATCCAATGGCACCCAAAGCTGTTAAGCCTCCGATTACCTGCAACTGGGTCCCATCCATTGTTACAGAGAGCAAACTGTCCGAGTTTGTAAAGTCTGGCCATCTGCCCAAGAAGGATGTCATGTCTTATCGCGCTCCTGACCCGTCTGAAGAGAAACCTCAACCCAAGGAAGGGGAGGTGATCATTTTCACCGATCACATGAGCCGGGGATTTGCTCCTCCCGGTTCAAAATTCTTTAGAGACGTTTTGCACTTCTTTGACTTAAGACCTCAAGACATCGGGCCCAATTCGGTGTCAAATATCTGCAACTTTCAAGTTTTCTGTGAGGTCTACCTTGGAGAAGAACCCAGCCTACTTTTGTTCAGGGAGTTGTTCTATTTGAACCGGCAGAATGAACGCGCCAACGGACCCAGTCTAGAACTTGGTGGCATCTCGATTCAGCGACGAAGAGACTGCCTTTTCCCTTATGCTGAACTGCCGAGTCATCCAAAGGACTGGAACCAAACGTGGTTCTACTGCCAGGACACTTCTCCGGCTGGTGAAAACCCGCTGCCCGGCTTCCGTGCATTGCGCCTTGAACCTACTCACCCGCTGCCGGATAAGTTGACAGCTACTGAACGTCTGCCACTCACCCCCAAAATCAAGAAGATAAAAGCTCTTTTAGGGAACGGCTTAGATGGCATTGACCTGGTCCGAGTCTGGGTTGCTTGGAGAATAATTCCGTTAAGCCGCCGCCCCGGCTTAATGTGTAATTATTCAGGCGAGAAAGATGACCCTCAGCGTCATAGCCCTGACGACTTACCAGATGACGTAGTGGAAGCTACAACTCAGTCCTTGTTGAAGGAGGGCACAGTGAATAGTAACGCCTTCGGCTTACTACCTTTTTGCCAGAAGAACCCGGCCCCTGCAGTAAGTTTCCAGCCGTCGGGTTATTATTATCTCTTTTTTATCATGTTAGGCTGTATTCTTACGCATAACCCGTTATAACCTTTTACAGGCAAATGATAACTTCTGGAAAACCCAATATGATCATGAGGCAGCCAAGAAAGCCAGGGCGGCCAAGAGAGCCGAAAAGAAAACCACCAAGCCCACCACCTCAAGGAAGAGGAAGCCAAGCGCCTCTGAGCTGTTTCAGCTTGATGATACTGATGATAATGAGGAAGAGGTAACCTTTGAATTTCCCTTTCTCCTTTATCACTACCTTACTGATACTAACCTTCTTTCAGGAAGACACGGGCAACAGCCAACCCGTCGAGGAAGAGGTAATTATAATCTCCTCCGACTCCGAGCTTCAGCCGCGTCAGAAAATTCGAAGAGTAACCCGGAAAGTAAGATTTTCACATCCTTTGGCTTACCAAGATCCTGACTTTCTTTTGAAGCGACAGATTTATGAGAGCCGGAGGCAGACCCGGACCAGCAAAGACGCGGAACTCTCCTCCGGCTTACCTGATGTGACCAGGAAACGCCAGGCTGAGGTTACCTCCGATTCACACCTTCTTTTTCCTTTGGCGGGTTTCATTCGTTATCCTCTCAATTCTTCTGACTCCAATTATCAGGATATTTCACCTTCCTCCGGTGAGTCTATGCAGTCCAACATGCCAGCCTTCAAAACTGCTCCCGGGTAATATAAACTTGTTGTACCTTATGCCTTTATTTTACTCATACTTTTCGTATTTAACCTGTCTACTTTTTCCGCAGTGTGCAAGTAAAGCCCAGCAAAAGGGCAAAAAAGAATAAGCCGCCCCAAGAGCCGGTTGTGACTGAACCAGAGCTGGGCACAGCTGCTCCTGATGCCCCTGCTCACGAGCCGCCGCCTCAACCATCTCATGACGCTCCTATATCTTCCTCTGACCCGCCTACTGAGCAAATCTTCAACAAGTCTGGTAACCCGGAGGCTCCTAGCCCCGCCAAAGCAAGTGATCCGGAAGTTGAGATCCTCAAAACTCAGTTTGTTGAACCGGCACAGCCATCTGTACTTGCCAAGTGTTCTAAAGAGGAGTTGGTAGAACGCCGAAAGGCCAAGCTGGACGTCACTGACTATACTCATTTGAGTATCGGAGAGATCGTCTCCGGCTATATCAATCAAGTACATAGCAGCCGTGACCTGGAAATTGACATGGTGAAGCAGATACAGCAGAAATCTGAGGTATGACTTATGCTAGCTTTCTTTAACCATACTTACTGTACCAGCCCCCAAGTCTATTGCTTATAAGTAAATATGCTGTAGACTTTTGAAAATTGCCTAGCACTGCTTATCCGGCTTAGGAAAAAGACTTTTAACCCGGTAACACTTGCGATACACATTAGCCCCCAACTGCTAAACATCTTTGCTTGCAAAGTGTTTGGGACTTTAATTTCCATGAACCGGAGTAGTAATTAAAAATTCTTCAGGATACATTAGCCCCCAAGTGCCAAATACCTTTGCTTGCAAAGTGCTTGGGACTTAACACTATTTACCGTAATCTTGAGTGTTATCTGGTGCAATGCAGGTCATGATAAGTCAATTTGAATCGGAAATTGTTGACCTGAAGAACCGCGTGGCAGCCCAGGAGACTGAAACTCAAAAGGCTAACTCCAAATTTGAATTCAGCGTCTCTGAACAAGAGAAGCTGAAGCAAAATTTTGAATCGGAGAAGAAAATTTGGGCTGATGAAAAGGCCGCACTGGTGACCCGGGCCGAGACAGCAGAGGCATCGCTGGCGGAAGCAACGGCCGAACTGTCCGACTTAAAGCGCCAGATATCTCGAATGGTCTCAGCAATCTTTGGTGAGTGACTTACTCAAATCTTAAACACTGCAAAACTCCTTGAATGACCATTTCGGTTGTTTCCTCTGACTCACCTTATGCTTAATAACGCAGGCCCCAGGAGCACAAATCTCAAGCAGAACATGGTGATCAAGCTGAAGGCGGTTTATACTCTGGTGGAACAGCTCTACACCGGGTCACAACGTGCCCTGGCCGTTGTGTCTTTATCAAATGATGTTCCCTATCTCCTGCAAGATGTGCTGAAGCGGCTTGCTGTGCTACCTCAGCGGATCCAAGAGTTAAGACGAGCATCTGCAAGAGCCGGAGCTATAGCCGCATTGAGCCGGGCCAAGGCGTGGCTTCCAGAACTAGACCCTGCTGATATTGCTCTTGGGTATCCAAGTTTAAAGGAAGATGGCACCGTGTTTAATGATAAAGATTTCACCGCCTGTGTGAAAGATATACGTCCGGTGGCTACTCTTATTGGGAACGACACTGACCTCTCCAAGTGTCAGCCGGGTTATGACAAGGAGAATCGGAGAATCCCCACGCCGCATTATGACGACGTCAGCTTGATCCCTCCAACCCGTAAGCACACCTTTGCTCCTGAAGTCGACCCAACCGGTTTAATAGATGATGAAGCTGAGTTTGAGGCCTTGAGTGGCATTGACTGGGCCTCATCATCCTTCCAGGACAAAGCAGCCGGCGGAGAGGCGGAGAAGGATAACCCGGAGGCTTCAAATCAACCCCAAGAGTAGATTATCAGGCGCCACCTGCTTATGTAGTTGTAGAAAAACAATGCCGCATCATTCAGACTCGGAGAGTCTTGTAATAGAGTAAAAAATACCTTGAGTTTTGCTATGCCTTTGCGTATGCTTATGGCCTTTAGTACTTGCATAAGCTGCCGTCACTATATACTTTATATGAATCTGTTATGCCCTTTGCAGAAATACCTTGCATTGCCCTGTAGTGCTTACAGCTGTTTTTCCGGCTTATATAAACCAACCCCTGAGGGTAAACTTAACTCCTGAAAATTGGCACATACAAGTTCACCTGGTTCTTAACAACCTGATGTAACTAATATTAATTCTGGAAGATTGTAATGTATTCCATTGTACCTTCAAGAGGGTCACAAGATATCTAATGTTGGCACTTGTAAAATATGATGAACAAAATTCAAGGGTTTCTGATTCGAATACGATCAGTGACCCGTTCCAAAGGGGTTGAGCTAAGATTCGGATACGATCTGTTAGCCCCCAGTGGCTGTGGCGATGCCGATCAAGTGGGTATCGACAGCTATGTTCTCTTTGGTTCGAATACGACCTATGTTTGAACAGGAAGCCCCCAAGTGACCATAAGAGTTGTTTAATGACGCTGATTCGAATACGATCCACGTCAGACCCAAAAGGAGTTAAGCTATGATTCAGATATGATCAAGAAGCCCCCAAGTGGGTTTGGCAGTATGCCGATCAAGTGGGTATCGACAGCTATGTTCTCTTTGGTTCGAATACGACCTATGTTTGAACAGGAAGCCCCCAAGTGATCACGGCTAGATTCAGATATGATCATAAGCCGGACCAAAGGAAAGCCGGATTCAGATATGATCCGCTTCTCCTTGGTCATCTCCACCACCTGACAAGGAAAACACATAAACCTTTTTGGGAGTGGAAAAAAGGACAGAGGTCCTGCTTTATTGCTTTATATAATATACATAGTATAAGTATATACACATTAGAGCCGACGGCTCAAGTATAATAAGGCCGAAGATGAGCGATATTCCACGGCCGACGGGTCTCCTCCTCCGACTTACGTGAGTCTTTGTGTTCCCGAACGTCGATAAGGTAGTATGATCCATTGTTCAGATTCTTGCTGACCACAAAGGGTCCTTCCCAAGGAGGGGATAGCTTGTGCATGTTAGATTGATCCTGGATGAATCGGAGCACTAAGTCGCCTTCCTGAAAGGTTCTGGACTTAACCCGGCGGCTGTGGTAGCGGCGCAGGTCTTGCTGGTAAATCGCCGAACGGGCTATTGCCAAGTCTCGCTCTTCATCCAACAGGTCAAGTGCATCTTGCCGAGCTTTTTCATTGTCTTCCTCAACATAAGCCGCCACACGGGGTGAATCGTGACGGATGTCACTTGGCAGGACCGCCTCTGCTCCATACACCATAAAGAAAGGCGTGTAACCCGTAGATCTATTAGGTGTAGTATTGATGCTCCAGAGTACAGAAGGTAACTCCTCCACCCAACAACCCGGCGTCCGCTGTAAGGGGACCAAGAGCCGGGGCTTGATACCCTTCAAGATTTCTTGATTGGCTCGTTCTGCTTGACCATTTGATTGAGGGTGAGCTACAGCTGAAACGTCAAGCCGAATATGCTCTCGTTGACAGAACTCTTCCATAGCTCCTTTGGAAAGGTTAGTACCATTATCAGTTATGATGCTGTGTGGAAAACCAAAGCGAAAAATCACCTTTTTCATAAACTGGACTGCTGTGGCTGCATCACACTTACTCACTGGCTCCGCCTCCACCCACTTTGTGAACTTGTCAACCGCCACCAAGAGGTGAGTCTTTTTATCCTTAGATCTTTTGAAAGGCCCGACCATATCAAGCCCCCAGACTGCAAATGGCCAGGTAATTGGAATCATCCTCAATTCTTGAGCCGGCACATGGGCTCGTCGTGAGAATTTCTGACATCCGTCACATTTACTGACCAGGTCTTCTGCATCAGCATGAGCTGTCAGCCAATAAAACCCATGACGGAAAGCTTTGGCCACAAGAGATTTTGAGCCGGCGTGATGACCACAATCGCCTTCATGAATCTCACGAAGGATCTCCTGACCCTCTGCAGGTGACACGCAACGTTGAATCGCGCCAGTGACGCTGTAATGATGTAACTCGCCATTGACAATTGTCATGGACTTAGACCGCCGGACGATCTGTCTTGCCAAGGTCTCGTCTTCAGGCAACTCTCCCCGGGTCATGTAAGCCAAATAAGGCACTGTCCAATCCGGGATAATGTGGATAGCCGCCACCAGCTGTGCCTCCGGGTCTGGTATTGCCAGATCTTCTTCTGTAGGTAACTTAACAGAAGGATTATGCAAAACATCAAGAAAGGTGTTAGGCGGCACCGGCTTACGCTGAGACCCCAGCCGGCTTAAGGCATCAGCCGCCTCATTCTTTCTTCGATCAATGTGTTCCACTACGTAACCCTTGAAATATCCAGCCACAGCATCGACTTCACGACGGTAAGCCGCCATGAGGGGATCTTTAGAGTCCCACTTGCCTGACACCTGTTGAGCCACAAAGTCTGAGTCTCCTAAGCATCTTACCCGGCTCAAGTTCATCTCTTTGGCCATCCGGAGACCATGGAGCAGGGCCTCGTACTCAGCTGCATTGTTAGTGCAAGGAAACATAAGCCGGAGCACATAACAAAATTTGTCACCTCGAGGGGAAGTTAATACAACTCCAGCCCCCGAGCCTTCCAACTGTCTGGACCCATCAAAGTGAATAATCCAATAAGTGTTATCGGGCTTCTCCTCAGGTGCCTGTAGCTCTGTCCAGTCGTTGATGAATTCCACCAAAGCTTGAGACTTAATGGCAGTACGCGGTACGTACTTTAGACCATGAGGCCCGAGCTCGATGGCCCATTTGGCGACTCGTCCTGTAGCCTCTCTATTCTGAATAATGTCTCCCAAGGGGGCAGAACTTACCACAGTGATAGGGTGACCTTGGAAGTACTGCTTCAGCTTCCGGCTTGCCATGAACACCCCGTAAACAAGTTTCTACCAATGAGGATATCTTTGTTTTGACTCGATGAGTACCTCACTGACATAATAAACCGGCCGTTGAACCGGATGTTCCTTACCAGCCTCCTTGCGCTCTACCACAATTGCCACACTGACGGCTCGTGAATTAGCAGCCACATATAACAGCAAAGGCTCTTTGTCAATGGGAGCCACAAGAACTGGCGGCTCAGATAACTGCCTCTTCAAATCCTCAAAAGCAGCATTAGCAGCATCACTCCAGACAAAGGTGTCTGCCTTCTTCATTAATTGGTACAACGGTAGGGCCTTCTCACCTAACCGGCTTATGAACCGGCTTAAAGCGGCAACACGACCCACCAATCGCTGAACATCATTAATACATGCCAGTTTAGCCAAAGAAGTGATTGCCTTAATCTTCTCCGGATTAGCCTCGATGCCCCTATTTGAGACCAAGAATCCCAAAAGCTTGCCTGCAGGTACACCAAATACACACTTCTCCGGGTTAAGCATCATTTTGTAAACCCGGAGATTATCAAAGGTTTCTCTGAGATCAGATATCAAGGTTTCCGCCTCTCTGGATTTCACTACTATGTCATCCACATAGGCATGAACATTGCGCCCAATCTGATTGTGGAGACAATTCTGTACACACCGTTGATAAGTTGCCTGGCCACTCTTGAGCCTAAAAGGCATAGACACATAGCAGAAGGCTCCAAATGGGGTGATGAAAGCCGTCTTCTCCTGGTCCTTAACTGCCATCTTGATCTGATGATAACCAGAATAAGCATCCAAAAAGCTCAAACGCGCACAACCTGCCGTAGCATCAATGATTTGATCAATATGGGGGAGGGCAAAAGGATCAGCCGGACAAGCCTTATTTAAGTCCGTGTAACCCACACACATCCGCCAGGTGCCATTTTTCTTGAGTACGAGTACCGGGTTAGCCAACCA
The DNA here is from genome assembly GCF_018294505.1 of Triticum aestivum. NCBI lineage: Eukaryota > Viridiplantae > Streptophyta > Magnoliopsida > Poales > Poaceae > Triticum > Triticum aestivum. The sequence goes on along the minus strand of NC_057803.1, from coordinate 72,229,615 downwards.
CTCCGGGTGAAAAACTTCGATAATAAACCCAGCCGCCAAGAGCCGGGCGACCTCTTCTCCTATAGCTTTTCGTCGCTCTTCATTGAATCGCCGCAGAAACTTCCTGACCGGCTTATACTTCGGATCAATATTAAGAGTGTGCTCAGCGAGTCCTCTCGGTACACCTGGCATGTCAGAAGGTTTCCATGCAAAGATGTCCCGGTTCTCACGGATGAACTCGATGAGCGCGCTTTCCTATTTAGGATCCAAGTTGGCACTGATGCTGAATTGCTTAGATGAATCGCCTGGAGTAAAATCAACAAGCTTAGTCTCTGCAGCCGATTTGAACTTCATGGCCGGGTCATGCTTCGTAGTCAGCTTCTTGAGAGAAGTCATATCCATCGGGTCAATGTTATCTTGATAAAATTTGAGCTCCTCTGCTACACAGACAGACTCGGCGTAAGCCACATCTCCTTCTTCACACTCCAGGGCCACCTTTCGGCTTCCATGCACAGTGATGGTACCCTTGTAACCCGGCATCTTGAGCTGTAGATAAACATAACACGACCGTGCCATGAACTTGGCATAGGCCGGCCGCCCGAACAAAGCGTGATATGGACTCTTGATTTTGACCACTTCAAAAGTTAACTTTTCCGCCCTAGAATCATGCTCGTCTCCGAAGGCCACCTCTAGCTCAATCTTGCTCATAGGATACACCGACTTACCGGGCACCACTCCATGGAAGACGGTGTTGGAAGTCTTTAAATTCTTGTCAGTTAAGCCCATGCGCTGAAAGGTCTCGTAATAGAGGATGTTGATGCTGCTACCTCCATCCATGAGCACCGTAGTAAATTTATACCCACCAACCTGCGGTGCCACCACTACGGCCAGTTGACCCGGATTATCAACCCGGGGAGGGTGATCCTCCCTGCTCCAGACAATAGGCTGTTCCAACCACCTCAAGTAACGAGGGACAGCCGATTCAACAGAATTCACAGCCCTCTTATGAACTTTCTGATCACGTTTACACAAACTTGTGGTGAATACGTGATACTGCCCACTGTTTAACTATTTTGGATGGCTCTGATAACCCGACTGCTGCTGCTGCTGACCTCCTTGACCAGACTGCTGTTGATTATAACCACCCTGGTTTCCCTGAAAACCGGATCCTGAACCACCGCCCGGGCCATGAAAGCCGCCGGCTCCTGAGCCGCCGCTTGGGCCTTGATTGCCATCAAACGTATTAGAATTCTTGAAAGCTTTCATGATTGCGCAATCCTTCCATAAATGAGTCGCTGGTCGTTCCCGGGTGCCGTGTTTCGGGCAGGGCTCATTGAGTAGTTGCTCAAGAGACGGTCCTGACCCACCAAACCGGGGTGGCTTCCCTTTGCGCTTCTGATTGTTACCCTGTGCATTGGCCACAAATTCCGGGTTACCGTCCGCCTTACGCTTATTGCCTCCTTGACTTGTCGGGTTATGCTGCTGACCCTTTCCATTACCGTTCTTCTTTCCCTTCCCCGTCTTTTCATCATCAGACGCGGGGTCCTTGGTACTATCAGAATCGGCATACTTGACTAAAGCCGCCATCAGCGTCCCCATATCGTTGCAATCACGCTTAAGGCGCCCCAGCTTCTGTCTCAGAGGCTCAAAGCGGCAATTCTTCTCCAGCATGAGAACTGCTGAGCCGGCATCCATCTTATCAGACGAATGTATTATATCTTTGACCCGGCGCACCCAATGAGTCGTAGATTCACCTTCTTCCTGCTTACAATTTGTCAGATCCACAATTGACATAGACTGCTTGCAAGTATCCTTGAAGTTCTGGATGAAACGGGCCTTTAGCTCCGCCCATGAACTAATGGAGTTGGGTGGCAAACCCTTTAACCAAGAACGGGCCGTTCCGTCCAACATCATGGTGAAATATTTAGCCATCGCTTCATCACTAACCTCCAGCAGCTCCATAGCCATCTCGTAACTTTCAATCCACGCCCCAGGCTGTAAATCGGCCGTATAATTCGGCACCTTCCGAGGTCCCTTGAAATCCTTGGGCAGACGTACATTACGTAGAGCCGGTACCAGACAAGGAACTCCTCCGGTTCTAGTAGCAACTCCCGCCTCAACGGAAGTCGTCGGGTAAGCCGGTGAGTTCTGTTGGGCTGCTAGCTGAGCCGCTAGCTGAGCCGCCCGCTCGTCCTCCTGACGTATCCGATCCTGAACCGGGTTATACCCGCCGGGCTAGTTCCGGCGCTGAGCGTTACTTGACAAGGCCTCTGACTCCATGTGTCTACTGTAACTCGGGCTCCGATTTTGACGAGGCGGGGCTAACCAGGGCGGAGGAGTCGAGTGAATCCTATCCCGGCTGTAGGAGTAGGTCTCTTGCTGAGCCAGGGCTGTTTGGACAAGTTCTCTGATCTTCCGGGTTTCCACCGCTGTCGGATCATCCCCATCTACTGGGAGAGCTGCCAAACGTGCTGATGCTGCGATTAAGTTCTCCATGGGGTTGGAGAAGTGACCCTGTGGTATTGGTACGTAATTGGGCGGTGCCATATTGCCGTGAGGAGGTGCCATCCCCTGAGGCTGGACTGGACCTCCCGCTCCGGATGTAATAAGCTGATTCGCACCTGGCGGGTTACTTGGGCCGGCCCCGGGTGTAGCAAAGAGATTCCGAGGATCATAATTCTGAGGTAAACGGGACTGAGTTTTCTGATGTCTCCTCCTCATTACCTCATTAGATGCGTTTAAGCTCAACGTGAGCTGCAAGGCCTCTGCCTGAAGTTGCTGCGCCCGTACGTCCAAAGCCGCCCGCTCTGCTGCTAATCTAGCGTCCTCAGCTGCTAAGGTTTCCTTGACTCGGGCGATCTCGTCGCGAACCTGTGCCACCTCTGCCTCATGCTCAGATTGGTTCGCAGGGATGACTGTAACAGTTAACAAAGCCGTAAGCTTATCCATGAGATCCATCAGCACCTGAGCCGGTGAGCGCACGGGGCCTCCTGCCCCGGCTGCTCCTAACTCGGACATTACCACCGCTGAGGCCGTAGAATTTTGGCCGGGTTGAGTACCAGCCATGAAGACTCCTGCCCAGTTTGGCGACTCTGAGAAGTCCGGAATAGTGCTGCCATCGGAACAGCCCCCAAGCACACCATCTTGAACTTGATACAACGAATCTGTTGAGCCGGCGGATGAATCACCGTTAGAGAGGACGGCCGGCTCACCATCACCTTCAGATCCTTCAGGAAGTTCACCTCCATGGATGCAACCCACAAAGGCACGCTTCACGATGGGTTGAGCTCGGGCGGGTTTCGCATGCTGAACCGTCTCGACGAGGTCGGTGCAGATGTCCGGCTCAGGGCCCGGCTCACCAATCCGGCCGATGAAGACGTGAATTCCGCCAAAGGGGACCCGGTAGCCGTACTCAATTGAGCCGGCGTCGGGGCCCCAGCCTTCGTCGTCGATGTAGATCTTGCCGCGACGACTCTTGGTCATCCGGCCAACTGCGTATCCCTTGAGCCCTTCGAAGCTGCCCTTCAAGAACTCAAATCCACCATGCACTGGCCCCACGGTGGGCGCCAACTGTCGTGGAATTGTCACGACAGATGTCCTCTTGCAAGGACTTGATCGGGGAGCCATTGCAACTAGGAAGCTTAAAGGGGTTAATCGGGACAAAGGAGACGCGAGCTTTATACTAGTTCAGCCCCTTACGGTGAAGGAAGGCCTACGCATAGTTGGGTTGGAATTGCTTGAGGTTTCGATGACCAGGGAGCGAGATACGCTTTGCCCGGTTCTCGATCTCTTGTTTTTCTCCTTAAGCCACCAGCGGGTCGTCCCCTTATATACACGGGTCGACGCCCTATGGCTTACAGAGTCTCGGCCGGCTCATAAACAGTGTCCGACTCGGTCACTAGTTATTTCTACCTTACAATACAAGTCGCACCCTCATGGCGGTTTATCACCATGGGCCCTAAATCGTCTATGGGCCTTTAGACCCTTTACTGAACCGCCATCTTCACATCTTGGTCTTGGGCTTCAGATGGGCTTCTCTTTGCGTAACGCGGCCCGTCCTGGGCGGCTTACGTAAATAATTATATCCCCAACAGTACCCCAAAACCACATGGGTTGCTGCAAAGGAACCTTCAGTGGATCCATCCACCCTACCTGGCTTCACTTGTGCTAATCCCATTGTTATTGATGAATCCTTTGATGAAAACTATAAAGTGTTTAAGAATCAGAATGGTGAAGTGTTTGCCAGGTATATTGGTACTAACTACAGGAATGGGCCACCTATGAAGAAAGTCTGGGTGCCGAAAAAGTGTTTGGAGAATCTTCGTGTGAATGTCGTCATGACACCACAAGTGAAGAAGACAAACCCCAGACCACAGGCTTCATATGGTCCAAAGGCTTCATACAGACAAAGGACTCACCTGAGTCGCACTAACGCAAATGTTTTGCAGGGAAACCATACTCAGACCTATGAATATGAGCGTGTTTCATCAAACCGCCATGTTCATAAGACCAAGAACTACTCTGATTATTCTTATGAGTACTATTTTCCACCTGCAATACCATTTGCTAGGGCTCCAAAGCCAAAGTTCTCATATGCTGCACTTAGACTCATTGCTTTGAAGCCACCCTTGAAGATGTGGGTGGCTAAGAAAGCTTAACTCTCTTTTGCAGGGAAAGGTCTCCAGCCGAAAATCAAATGCGTCTGAAGCTATTGTTAGGGACCTTAAACATCTTGTAGGGCACAAGATCAAACGCCCAAATGGTCTTATTATGTATTTTGTTCCTGAGTCGCTTGCTACTTGCCCTATCAGTCCTAACCTCGATCTAAGATTTCATAATCCACTTGCTCGTCAAATGTTTATGCTTCACAATTCTCTTCGTGAAGCCTATCCCCCTAACTGCACTGTAGGGTATGACACCAGCTGCTTCAAAATGGATTATTGATAGTGGGTGTACTAATCACATGATTGGCAAGCGAATTCTTCTCATGGACTCAACCTTACGTCCATCTGACAAGAGTCACATCACATTTGCTGATAATGGTAAAAGCAAGGTATTGGGTCTAGGTAGAGTTGCAATCTCAAGGGATCAACACATGGATAAAGTGATGCTTGTTGAATCCCTTGGTTTCAACTTAATGTCTATCTCAATGCTTTGCGATTTAAACATGATTGTGATATTTTGAAAATATCGTTGCCTTGTTCTAATGGAATCTGACAAGTCTCTATTCTTTGAAGGGTATCGGAAAGATGATTCGTACGTGGTAGATTTCTCAGCAGGACCACAGCTTGCTGTATGTCTTCTTGCAAAAGCTTCAGAATGTTGGCTCTGGCATCAGAGGCTAGGGCATGCTGGCATGAGGAACTTGCACACTCTTGCAAAGAAGAAGCATGTCATAGGCATCGAGGGTGTCAAGTTCAAGAAGGATCACCTATGCGGTGCCTGTGAAGCTGGAAAGATGACGAGGGCCAAGCATCCCTCGAAGACAATCATGACAACGACTCAACCCTTCGAACTGCTACACATGGATCTCTTTGGTCCCACTGACTACTCAACTCTTACTACTACTGCTTGTCTCTATGGCTTCATCATTGTTGATGATTATTCAAGATATACATGGGTGCATATAATCCTCTACAAGACTGAAGTGCAGGATGTCTTCAGACGCTTCGCCAATCGAGCCATGAACAACTATGGCGTCAAGATCAAGCACATCAGAAGTGACAATGGCACTGAATTCAAGAACACCGGCCTCGACACTTATCTTGATACCTTGGGCATCACTCATGAATTCTCAGCTCCGTACACGCCGCAGCAGAATGGCGCCGTGGAACGCAAGAATAGAACACTTATTGAGATGGCCCGGACGATGCTCGACAAATACAAGACTCCAAGAAAGTTCTGACCTGAAGCCATTGATACTGCATGCCATATCATCAACCGTGTTTATCTTCACAAGCTTCTGAACAAAACATCCTATGAGCTCCTCACTGGTAAGAAGCCAAATGTCATTTACTTCAGAGTATTCGGTGCTAGGTGCTAGATCAAGGATCCACATCACACTTCAAAATTTGCACCGAAAGCACATGAAGGTTTTTTGCTTGGATACGGAAATGACTCGCACTCCTACAGAGTCTTCAACCTATTTCACTATAAAGTGGTTGAAACTGTGGATGTGCGGTTCGATGAGACTAACGGCTCGCAAAGAGAGCACCTGCAAAATGTGCTAGATGAAGTTCCATCCAGTGAAACCATCAAGCTTATGGGAACTGGAGAAATCATACCGTTTGAAGCTCAGCCTGAAGAGGAAATCATCATCTCTGCACCTGATCAATCTGCAGACAATGCTCAGCCTGAAGACAACCCTTCTAACGATGACAATGATCAGCAAGAGCAAAATCTTCGTCCTATTCATCCTCGTGTTGCAAATGAAGTACAGATTGAGAGAACAATTGACATCATCAATGCACCTGGTCCACTCACTTGTTCAAGGGCAACACAACTAGCAAATTTTTGTGGACACTTCGCATTTGTCTCAATATCTGAACCCAAGAAAGTTGATGGAGCCTTTATGGAACCTGAATGGATTCGAGCTATGCAAGAAGAGCTTCAACAATTTGAGTTGAATAATGTATGGGAACTGGTCAAGCATCCTGATCCTCGTAAGCACAATATCATAGTCACTAAATGGATATATCACAACAAGCAAGATGAGCATGGTCAAGTTGTCAGAAACAAAGCTCGTCTTGTTGCTCAAGGATACACTCAAGTTGAAGGAATTGACTTCGATGAAACATTTGCTCCTGTGGCTAGGCTTGAAGCTATACGCATACTGCTGGCCTATGAAAATCATCATAACATCCTTCTGTATCAAATGGATGTGAAGAGCACTTTTCTCAATGGCAAGATATAAGAAGAAGTGTATGTTGCACAACCGCCTGGCTTTGAAGATCCAAAACATCCTGACATGGTTTACAAGCTCAACAAGGCACTGTATGGCCTTAAACAAGCCCCTCGAGCTTGGTATGACACACTCAAAGACTTCCTGAAGATCAAAGGCTTCAAACCTGGTTCCCTGGATCCCACTCTCTTCATGAAGATATATGATGGTGAATTGTTTGTGTGCCAAATATATGTGGATGAAATTATCTTCGGCTGCACTAATCAGAAATATAGTGATGAGTTTGGATACATGATGCAAGAGCAATATCAGATGTCCATGATGGGAGAGTTGAAATTCTTCCTTGGTCTTCAAATACGACAGCAACGCAACGACATCTTCATATCTCAAGAGAAATACCTCAAAGATTGCCTGAAGAAGTTTGGAATGCAAGACTGCAAAGGTTACACGACGTCAATGCTAGCTAAACACCATCTGGGTCCCGACGACAATGGTAAAGAGTTCGATCAAAAGGTATACCGCTCCATGATTGGTTCTCTGCTTTATTTATGTGCATCTAGGCCAGGAATCACATCACTTAGCTGTGAAGCGAATTCTTCGATATTTGGCTCACACCCCAACACTAGGATTATGGTATCCAAAGGGCTCAGAGTTTGATCTAGTTGGATTCTCGGATGCTGATTATGCTGGTGACAAGGTGGATCGCAATTCTACATCAGGCACATGTCACTTTCTGGGACGATCACTTGTATGTTGGTCTTTAAAGAAGCAGAACTGTGTATCTCTCTCCACTGCTGAATCTGGATACATTGCTACTGGATCTTGCTGCGCTCAGCTTCTATGGATGAAGCAAACACTCAAGGACTATGGCATTCATCTGAAGCAAGTGCCACTCTACTGCGACAACGAGAGCGCCGTCAAGATTGCTAACAACCCAGTTCAGCACTCGAAGACAAAGCACATTGAAATTCGTCATCACTTTCTCAGAGATCATGTCATGAAGGAAGATATTGATATCATACACATCAACACTGAAGAGCAACTGGCAGATATCTTCACAAAGCCCTTGGATGAGAAGAGATTTTGCAAGTTATGGTGTGAGCTAAATATCTTGGAATCCTCAAATGTCCTGTGATCAGGCACACATCCTAACACTTATGCATGTTGATGACTTAGATGTGCAACACACGAAGTAACTTATGTCTTCAATCAATGAAGACTTGCATTCTGAGTGTGAATACATTAATGTGGAATTTGACTTCGGAGCGCCATGATAATTGTGTGCCGTGTCTGGGTCTAATACTTCCTATACGGTGGGTAACGCCACCACCAAATTCTTCTCTTAGAAGTATTTTCCACATGGCGTTACATTTGCAAAGTCTTCACTTTCTGTTTGCCTTCAATGTTAACATAGCCTCATGTTTATCTTCAATTTGGTTTCTGTCCTCTACATCATTCACTTATAGCTATGTCTTCACATTGAATCTTTTGAACTAAGTGAATGTGATCAGACCCTAACCCCTCTATGCTTCTATCTTAAGTCTATCTATCCAAATCATATGCATTCTATTGATGTCAAAATGTCTTCTCTGCGTCCTTGTCAGTAGAAGACACAGAGACAAACATTAATCTATTTTCAATGCTAAATCCTTCAACCTGAAACCCGGAGAAGTGGGAACGACCACCCGCAATCTAGGCGTGCGTGGGAACATGGAACAACCTCCAATGTGTTGCATGATCACCACGCGTCCTTCAGATGTGAACTGCCAGGGGCACCTGTGTAATAACACTGTGTCGTCCCTGTCCCTATAAAATACACGCCTCACCCCAGTCATTATTTCTTCTTCCACTCTCGCACAAACCCTAGCGCCACCGCTAGCCCTCGACGATGCCGGTGACGAAGCGCTTAGCTGCCGGCCGTGGACATCTCTTCTCCGCCGTCGCCGTAGGTGTCCTCCATCGCCAAGTTAGGGCACGGAAGATCGAACTGCTCGGCCTCCTCTTTCACTCCTTCTAGCAGTTCCTCGTGTGGTAAATAAAACCTCCTTTTTACAGTCCTTTTGATCCGAAAGATTCATCCTTTTCTACCATAAGTAGTTTCTGTTCACACAAATTGGATCTATCTCATACTACATCTCATAACATGCCTAGTATATTCACTTATGCTTCACAAAGCAGTTAGATTCCTCACTTGTACTTATTCGTGGATTCGTACAAATCTGGAACCAACTCTCTACCTATGAGTGAATGTCTTCGCACTATGAGGTCAATGTCTTCTAAACTGATTTATCTTCAAAATCTTCTGAGAATGCATATGACCTCTTCCCCTTCCCTCGCACCTTAATGCTGTCACAGGTACATGTCCGTGGGAGAATCCCTTGGTTCTCATAGTCTGCATTCATTTGCAGAGTTCTTACAGCATCATATAAATTCTCCTGAAGCCAGTTCTTGTCTGACCAGTAGACGGAAGACTTTGACAGTGTTGAAGCCTTTCAGTCTAAACTTCATGGCAACAGAGAAATCTGCAAGGAAGGGTGGCAGACAGCGTCGTGGGAACACCTCAAGAGATTTGCCTCCTGACCTCTATGAGCTGTACAAGACAGATCCAGAGGAGGACTACAATCAGCGGAAAACCCGAATCCAATGGATTCGAAGATATTGGGCAGAACAATGGTTCAAGTACAGGTTTGTGACCCAGGAATATGCTGAGAAAAATGCCATCAAGCGACCATGGGGAGACATCTTGTACAGAAATCTTCAACCCAGATCCAGAGCTGAAGCCATTGAACAAGGCTTCTATCCTTGAATGGTCCGTGGACCACAGCCTACCGATGCAGACCCATCTTCATTGCTATGGTGTCGTGACGACAATCTGTTCAAGCGCAACTTCCAGTTTGCCAAGAACTCGGCCAAAGAAAACAAGAAGTCATGGGGATTAGACTTCAATCCAGGCCCCTCTGCTCCTCGTGCTGACGGCACACGCGAAGCTGAACCCAATCTGGTTGGGCCCTTCTATAACTTAGAAGGTCTCATTACTCACATAAAGGTTCAAGGGGCAGTCGTGGATCAACCTACAGACGTTGCTGATTCTGACGAAGCGCCTGCACCACCGAAGCCAAAGAAGCTGAAGAAACCTAAAGCTTCGAAGCCTGCCCCTGCACCAAAGGTTTCACGGGCGAAGCCTCTAGCCACTGCACCTCCTGAACACAGTGTGCAGTCTGAAGATCTGTCACGCATCTCCAAGCCCTCCAAAGTGAAGATGCCCATGCAACCCACCAGCCAAGCACTGACCCCTGCTGCTGTTCTGCGCAACGAGAATGACGCCATTGATCTATCCAGCGACGACGATCTTGGCGATGACGCTCTTGAGCAGTTGATCAAGAGCAAGCAAGAGGCAGAAATCTTCAATGACCTTCCTCTCTTTGACGTGGAAATCTTAAACAAGTTTATTAATGAGTGGTTTGACAGCCCAAACGTCAGCTTTGATGATCTTCAGCTTCCCATTGGCCTCAGTGTCGCCTTCCACGGAGCCATTGCTGCTGAGCTGGCTCTAGCTCAGAAAATTGTTGAGCTGAAGCATAAGATAGATTATGAAAAGGCTCAGTTCAAGAAGCATATGGCCAAGCTCAATGTTGAAGACATTCAGAACTTCCAGGTCATGATGCATGAGCTCAAGGAAGCATTCCGAACCAAACGCGAAGAAGCCAAAGGTTCTCGTGAGCGCATGAAGGATCTTGCTGCTAAATGTGTTCAAGGATACAATGAAGCTGAAAAGCGCAAGGCTTTGGGGCGACCAGGCATCGACCCCAGAATGGCGGCCAAGAAGAAGAAGAAGCCAGCTGTGGCAGAACCCGAAGCACCAAGGCAGGAAGTACATCCAATTGTCTTCCCAGCCAGTATGACAGGCTCGAAGCCTAAGGTCCCCACAGTGGCTTCAGAACTGAAGAAAACAAGGGCAGCTGAAGCCGAAGCCAGGAAGCGCAAAACCAAGGCCACCACTGATGAAGCACCTCCAACCAAGAAACGAAAAACCAAGAAGAGAGACCGGGCTGCTCCCACAGAGCCCCTTGAGGTCGAGCCAATCTCAGTGGCTCATCCTGCGTCTGAACATCAAGAACGCCAAGTGATAGTTCATGAGCCTGCTTCCACAGAGGCTCCTGAAGCTGAAGACAATCCAGCTGTTGACCCCACCGCAGCTGAAGACATTGGTCCTCACGACAATGTTGAAGATGATGAAGTCCTTCCTCAGATCGAGCACCAGTTGGTATCATCGCCTGTGCTCACGCACAGCAAACTCATCAGTATTGGTCGTCCTTTGACGCCAACTGCTCAGGATGCATCATGGGCTGATCACCCACAACGACAAGACACCCCAAGTTCTCCCCAACCACAAGTCACCTCACCAGTGCAAGATGACGATGACTTTGAGGCCCAGCACACTCCATCTCCGCAAGCGTCGCCAGCATTATGCAGGCTTCGCAAAGGACCGAGGCCCCAAGTCACTCCCACTGTGCACGTGTCAGAGTCTGAAGCCAAAACCGCTGAAGATATTCCGGCTGCATCAGCCGATGAAAGAGAAGAACCAAGAGTTGAAGTAGAAAGAGTTGCTACACCCCCGTCCCACCAAGATGTTGTTCTCGAGGAGAACGTGTCCGACCCTCCAGCTTCTGAAGTGGAGGTTAACAATCCTGAGGCGGCCACCAACATCAACACTGAAGCCAATGACGTTGTCATGGCTGAAGCTAATGTGGTGCCTGAAGCTCATGCGGTGCCAGAAGTGCAAGCACCTGAAGCCACTGCAGCGCCTGAAGCCAATACTGAAGCACCTGAAGCCAATGTGGTCCCTGAAGCCCATATCAACGACAATGCCAATGCTCCTGTACCCCCTCCAAGACCTCATACAATTGAGCTGGCATTTGATCGTGGTCAGCCTGTTATGGTCCGATGGCCCATTCTGGTTCCTCCACCTGCCGCGGGTCCACAATTTGACTATCATGTCGAGCATAGACCTCCCGTCCAGAAGCCCAAGCCAAGACTTCCATGATTCCCAGGCACTGCAACTTCACCTGGGGTCTTCAATGTGAATGGCTTCGTGGCACACAACACCTGCTTCAACAGCGCCAAGAACCCTTACACCAAACCTCGCATTTCATCAGACTGGTTCTGGAGCTATCAGCAACGCAGCTACTATTCCTACGTCTTATACAATCAAGGGCGCATATTTTCACATATGCGTCTCGACACTGAAGCTATAGCTGGCCTGTCCTGCCTTGAAGAAGCGTTGGATTGCTTCAGAGACGCTGGACTCCTGTAGTTTATCACAGATAAGGAACACTGGAATGAAGAGCTTCTGCTACAGTTCTATGCAACTCTTCACATTCGAGGCTACAACAGGGATCAAAAGACTTGGGTCCTTGAGTGGATGACAGGCAATGTCCATCGTGAAGCCAAAGCTCTTGACATCATTGAGCTCACAGGCCTGCCCACTCCTGGTGAATACTATGAACTAGGTTGTCAACAACACCAGAATGCTTTGGAGAGCATTTTTCAGAAGCCAGAACCCAACATGAGCCAAATGTTGAGCATGATGAAGCCTTTGCCTCACGACGCTGACTACCCATCTGAATTCTTTGTTGAAGACCTAGAGTATCTGCCTCGCACCATTTATCATATCATCAGAAAAACTCTATGGCCTGTCAAAGGACATTCATCTGCAGCGAAGCTTGAAGGAGCAATGAAGACTTTGGTTTTCTACATCTTCAATGGCATCAGCTTCAATGCTCAAGACTTCTTCATCAGGCAGTTGGCTGCATCTGGCTCCGACATTTTTGGTCTGAAGTTCTATGCTCCATGGGTAATGCGCCTTATCAAGCTTCACTCTGCCATCAACTATCAGCCGTCTGCGCGCAATCATCTTGTCTTCTTGCCAGAGGTTGATCTGTCTGTTGAAGCTATTTACCCAGAGCCTGCTAAGGATCCCATTTATCTTCACAATGCTGATCACCAAAGCTTCACCCAGCCCATTGAAGGAGTTCAGGCAGTCTCGCGTGTTTATCCCTTGGCTGGTAACACACGTGCCCCTCGCGCTCAAACTGATGCCACTGGTAGCACCATTGCGCAAAGGCCTCGAAGGCGATCTCGTGTTCTCAATGACCGAGAGCTTCTCGTCGCGCTACACCAGAAACGGGACAAGCATCACAACTGGCTCAAGCGTCAGATGCAAAGCCTCTTGGTGGATGTCAACCGCATACGCAATCTTGCCACCAAGAATGCCTTTGTCACTCATGAAACCTGTCGGAGGTCGTGGAAGAGTTTGACTTTGCTTAGTGCTGAAGCTGATCTGCAGGACGATGGCTTCACCGAAAGATTCAAGTTTGACTCAACTCCTCCACGGAATGCTCACTTGCGTCGGACTCCCTCACTTGAAGACTCTGACTATTCGTCCTCAGCTGCGATAGTGAATGCCAGAGTCATCGATGACCAAGATGATGCAACTTCACCTCCTCCAACTTCAGCGCGTGTCGACACTGCACCAAGTTCTTCTGCACCACCGGACCTCAACGACGACCCTGCTGCCTCGCCTGCACCTCATGGGAACGAGTAGGCGCTCTATGTCTTCAAACCTTTTTGGTCCTTACTGACAAAAGGGGGAGAAGCATATGAGTTGATAGTCTTCAAGCGGGTCCATATGGGTGGTTGCTTTACCTTTTGCTACTTTTGCCAAGTGCTTACAACTCTTGCTTTTCGATACATTTGGTTCTTTGAGTTGTAACACTTAAACTCGATGGTCGTCTGCTACTTATTTGCTATTCTGTGATGCGATGATAAATTCCGCATGTGCGATGATAACTTCCGCACTTAGGTCATTTTGCAGACGTCCATTTTTCATTATGCATGTCATTATCTTCGTTACATCAAATCATGCATGATGAATTGTCATCATAAGTTGAAGAGGATCTCCACAAGTACAACCTGCCATGTGCATTTGCATTCCAAGAGCAAATTACTTATATGCACATCTTCAGGGGGAGCCTTTGCCACTTATGAAGACAATACCCTATCCTTTACAATTTCACATATTTTATTCCCCGTTGAAAACTTCAACCAGTTTGTCATCAATCACCAAAAAGGGGGAGATTGTAAGTGCATCTAGTGCCACCCCTAGTTGGTTTTGGAGTATTGACGACAAACCTGGTTGAGGGACTAATGTGTTTGTGAGAATTGCAGGATAACACAGGTAGAAGTCCCTCATTGATTCGGTTTTCCTACCAGAGATGACCCCTAAAAATGTATGAAGACATTGAAGTCAAAGGTGGTATGTGAAGACATTCACATTGAAGACTATGACAAGAGAAGACATTGCATGAAGACTATGGAGCGCGAAGACTTAGTTGTTTCGTCGTTCTTTTTCTAATTCTTTGTTGAGTCATAGGAACCACCGTACTGTTAAGTGGGGTCCAAGTGAACCAGTCAGAATGACTGAAGTGATGCTTAACCAAAATCCTATGTCTTCGAGCGAAGACAATGAGAGCAAATCTTATCCAGAGCTGGATAAGTCAGCTTTGCTTGTAGCCCAAGTAAAGTTGCCGTGTGTGTTTGAAATCTGACCGTTGGAACACATGTCAGTTCCTTAGTGACCCAGGGTCATTTCGGACAAATCAGGTCGGGTTGCCTAGTGGCTATAAATAGCCCACCCCCTACAACCATAAACGGTTGGCTGCTCAGAGTTAGTGTACAGCTTTTGTCGTTTGAGAGCAACCCACCTCGAAGCCTTTGAGAGAGAATTCCTTGCGAGGACAAAGCCCTAAACACCCAGAGCCAAAGAGTGTTAGGCATCACTTAAGTCTTCCTGTCTGTGTGATCTGAAGACTTATTACACTTGAGGACTGTGAATCCTCCAGCCGGTTAGGCGTCGCGTTCTGAGCATCCAAGAGTCATTGTGGATCGCCGGTGAACGAAGTCTGTGAAGGTTTGGAAGTCTACCTTGAAGACTTACCAGAGTGATTGGGCGAGGACTGGGTGTCCTTAGCTCAAGGGGAATAAGGTGAAGACGCTGTCTTCTGGGTTGAATCTCAGCCTCCCTAACCAGACGTACAGTTGTCACAGCAACTGGAACAGGTCCAACAAATCATTGTCTTCAACGAGCCACTGGTTCCATCCTTCCCATCTCTTTATGTGCTGATTAGTCCTGGTGAAGTCATTGCCTGTTTGCATTAGTTATTTGTCTTCATGTGTGACTGCTTGTTCTGATTGACTTCATACTATCTTCCATCCTGATCTATACTACCTAGCTGCTATTAGTCTTTATGCTTTCATTTCATTGAATACTTGACTGGCTAGCTTAGTGTAGTCTACCTTCCGCTGCATGGTAATAGGTTTATTTCTATTGTTTGTCTTTGAAACTTCCACGTTTTGAAGACTTTCATAAAAATCGCCTATTCACCCCCCTCTAGTCGATCACTAGCACTTTCACCGACATCACATGACCGCGTTCATGAGACTGGTTCTACTGATGTGCTTCGCACATAGGTGGCTAGTGGGTCTCTGTTTCTCCAACTTTAGTTGAATCGAGTGTGACTACGCCTGGTCCTTGTTGAAGGTTAAAACATCACACTTGATGAAAAATCGTTGTGGTTTTTGATGCGTAGGTAAGAACGGTTCTTGCTAAGCCTGTAGCAGCCACGTAAAACTTGCAACAACAATGTAGAGTACGTCTAACTTGTTTTTGCAGGGCATGTTGTGATGTGATATGGTCAAGACGTGATTATATAAATTGTTGTATGAGATGATCATGTTTTGTAACACAGTTATCGGCAACTGGCAGGAGCCATATGGTTGTCGCTTTATTGTATGAAATGCAATCACCATGTAATTGTTTTACTTTATCACTAAGCAGCAGCGATAGCCGTAGAAGCAATAGTTGGCGAGACGACAACGATGCTACGATGGAGATCAAGGTGTCAAGGTGGTGACGATGGTGATCATGACAGTGCTTTGAAGATGGAGATCAAAGGCACAAGATGATGATGGTCATATCATATCACTTATATTGATTGCATGTGATGTTTATCTTTTATGCATCTTATTTTGCTTAGTATGGCAGTAACATTATAAGATGATCTCTCACTAAATTTCAAGGTATAAGTGATCTCCCTGAGTATGCACCGTTGCTACAGTTCATCGTGCCGAGACACCACGTGATGATCGGGTGTGATAACCTCTACATTCACATACAAAAGGTGCAAGCCATTTTTGCACAAGCAGAATACTCAGGTTAAACTTGATGAGCCTACCATATGCAAATATGGCCTCGGAACATTAAGACCGAAAGGTCGAGCGTGAATCATATAGTAGATATGATCAACATAGTGATGTTCACCATTGAAAACTTCTCCATATCACGTGATGATCGGACATGGTTTAGTTGATATGGATCACGTGATCATTTATATGACTAGAGGGATGTCTATCTAAGTGGGAGTTTCTCGGTGCACAAAAGTAGGGGCTCTCTTTTGTACCCCTTTACTTGTGCGCAGACAGTTAGAGCCGCGCCTACGACCATACCCTGCGGGGCAGAGGAAGAAGAAGCACAAGAATACCAGAGCAGCGCTCCAGCCAGGAGCACGAGACAACCAAAACAACGCCAAGACCAGAGACACAAAGAGAAGAGGGCGAGGCTCGGGAGGCACCTCCATGGTGGCATACAGATCTTTGTGAAGATCATAAGCACACAAGATCGGATGAGTACTAGAAGACGACGATCCTCGGCAAGATCCTTGCCGAGGAAATCCACGAGACCCCTGGCAAGATCCTTGCTGATGACAACCGTGATGCCACGACAATACCCTTGCCGGGGCCCCGGCAAGATCCTTGCCACAGGCAGGCCCATGTCTGCCAAGGCCCCATCACCGTTCCCATGCAGCTGCCAGCCCAACCAGCTGGGCAGGCACCTGCGTGGCGACGCGAGGCCTCTAGGCCAACTCAGCGAGCACCTACATGGTGGCATGCAGATCTTCGTGAAGACCCTACCACCACTCCATCTCAGCAGCCTGCCAGCTTACGTGACGCTGCATGCCTCATTGGCCCGGACGCGCGTCGGAACGAGGCGGAACGACGACGGATGGGACGGGCCTTGTTACCGTCCCCAATAAAGCTACGTGACACCTAAGAGGTGCATTTAATGCACCTTGTCCCGTAATGACAGGCGATAAGCTTGTACATTGTTTACCTTTCCACCTCCTGTGTGCCATTGTGGCGACCCCTTTTTGACTATAAAAGGAGGCCCAAGGCGTACCGGAGAAGGATTCAGACCTTTTGGACTACGCACGCACCGCAGCTAGTTCGGAAGCTCAAGAACACTCAAATATACACCAGAGCAGGACTAGGGTATTACGCATCCTTGCGGCCCGAACCTGGGTAAATGATCCGTGCGCTGGCTACTAGACCCGCTCTTTGCACAACTCCGCGCCCGCCAACCATAGAAGGGTTCCCAGTGATCCCATAGGTGTCGTTCCCACTGACATCTCTAGCGCGCCAGGTAGGGGCGCGCAGTTGAGAAAATCTGGTCTAGCAGTTAGTTTAGCAGTTCTTCATCGCCATGGCTCACAAGAAGAAGACTATCACGGCGATCGGTTCGTCGGGAGCCGAATGGCCCGTACCAGTGCGGGCGAATCATGGGGCGGTCGCGGACGGAAGCCGAGGCGTGACCCGCGAACACCCACATCGCTCTGGCAGTCAAAGCCTGGCAAGAGGTGTCGCTCATGCGCGAGACGACGGGCCGCACGCCGCCAAATCCAAAGACGGAGCCCCCCCCCCCGCCGCAGGCGGCGCGGTGACTTCCAAGACGCCTACGCCGGCGCCCACGACGCGCTCTTCCTAGATTGTGCATGACAAGCAGCGTCACCGCGTTGGTGACCCCGGGCACCACCGTGGGAAGAGTCCTGCACCTCATTCGCGAGATGTAGGAGGCCAGCATGCACGTCGAGGCGCTGGCGAAAATGGCGCACAGCCGCAAGGCCGTGATAGAGCTCCTTCTAACGTGGTTAGAAGTCGGAGCGCGTCACGGTCGATGCAGCTTTCGCTGCCACCCACGCCAACAGAAGCTTTGGCGCGTGCGCAGTTGCTCCTCGAATTTCCTCCTGCTACGGAAAAGCTCAAGGAGTGGAGAGCCACCATCCGGAGCCTCGTCGGCGCTGCCAACAAAGATGAGCCACGACCAGCAGGGCCCTTAGGCCGGTGCTCCATCGAGCCACCGCATGCCAGTGGTGGAAGGGCCGGAGATGCTGCGGCCACGGTGCACTCCCCCCCACGCTAGCCACCGTGGGTGTCGGTCCGTTGTGATGACGCTTGTGATAACATTTCCATAGCATCGTCCGACCCACGGACCCACCGCGATCAGCACCAAGTTCTTCGGGAGCGAGCCCATGAAGACGCACGGACCACCATCGAGCGCCGACACGATGCACGCCACCAGTCGGATAGGCGGGCGAGGCCCACTATGGACCACCCACCACCGGGAGGCTCTGGCGGCCTACCCTATGAGGTGGGTTGCCCAGCCTTTACCCGTGAGCTGCAGCAGTTCCAATGGCCCTCCCACCGCATGTTGAAGGCCGACGTTGGCGAGAAGTACAGCGGCAAGACCCACCCGTCGGAGTTCCTCAGCATCTACACCATCGTGATGCAAGCTGCTGGTGCTCGCGACGACAAGGTGCTTGCCAATTACTTCCCGTTGTCGCTTAAACCCAATGTCATGTCATGGTTGATGCACTTGCCGGTGGATTCCATTTCTTCTTGGCCGGATTTGTGTCATGAGCTCGTTTGCGCCTTCACTGGAGGCCACCAAACTAATGGCCAGGTAAGCGATTTGCATATCATCCCCCAGAAGGAAGGTGAAAACCCGTTGTAGGATCGAAAGTATGTCTAGAGGGGGGGTGATTAGACTACTTGACCAAATAAAAATCTAGCCTTTTCCCAATTTTAAGTCTTGGCAGATTTTAGCAACTTAGCACAAATCAAGTAATCAACCTACACATGCAATTCTAAGAGTATAGCAGCGGAATGTAAAACACTTGCATATGAAGGTAAATGGAGGGGTTTGAGGGAGCAAACGCAATGTAGACACAGAGATTTTTGGCATGGTTCCGATAGGTGGTGCTATCGTACATCCACGTTGATGGAGACTTGAACCCACGAAGGGTAAAGGTTGCGCGAGTGCACGGAGGGCTCCACCCATGAAGGGTCCACGAAGAAGCAACCTTGTCTATCCCACCATGGCCATCGCCCATGAAGGACTTGCCTCACTAGGGTAGATCTTCACGAAGTAGGCGATCTCCTTGCCCGTACAAACTCCTTGGTTCAACTCCACAATCTTGATGGAGGCTCCCAAGTGACACCTAACCAATCTAGGAGACACCACTCTCCAAAAGGTAACAGATGGCGTGTTGATGATGAACTCCTTGCTCTTGTGCGTCAAGTGATAGTCTCCTCAACACTCAACTCTCTCTCATAGGATTTGATTTGGTGGAAAGATGATTTGAGTGCAAAGCAACTTGAGGAAGGCTAGAGATCAAGATTTATGTTGTTGGATTGGAATATCTTGACCTCAACACAAGTGTAGGTGGTTCTCTCTCAAAAAATGTATGTTGGAAGTGTAAGCATATTCTTATGGCTCTCTCCACGAATGAAGAGTGGGTGGAGGGGTATATATAGCCTCCACACAAAATCTAACCGTTACACACAAATCACCAAACTCGGTGGGACCGAATCATATAACTTGGTCAGACCGATTTAGTTCAAAATGTGAACATTAGGATTTTCGGTGGGACCGATATGTCAACTCGGTGGGACCGATTCCATTAGGGTTAGGGCATAACATAATCTCGGTGAGACCGATTACACAAACTCGGTGGGACTGATTTTGGTAATGGTCAAACAATGAGTTGGTCAGGCAAACTCGGTGGGACCGATTCGCTCATCTCGGTTAGACCAAAACGTTACGAAGGGGAAACAGAGAGTTTGCGTTACAATCTCGGTGGGACCGATCGCTCATCTCGATTGCACCGAAACGTTACGAAGGGAAACAGAGAGTTTGCAATCCCATCTCGGTGAGGCCGAGATTCCTATCGGTGAGACCGAAGTGACTAGGGTTTCTGGCAGTAGCTATGTCAAGTGAACTCGGTGGCGCCGGATAGAAGATTTCAGTGGGGCCGAGTTTGACTTTTGGTTTGGGACATATGTGGATATGAGAAAGTAGTTGAGGGTTTTTGGAGCATATCACTATGCATTTTGAGCAAGCAACTCATCAAGTAACACCTCACCCCCTTTTAATAGTATTGGCTTTTCCTATGGACTCAATGTGATCTTGGATCACTAAAAGTAAAATGTAGAGTCTTGTGCTTTGATCTTGAGCCAATATTTTGTCCTTAGCATTTTGAGGGCCCCACTTTCTAATCCATGCCATGCCAATCATTGAGCTTTTCCTGAAATATTTATCTTCAAGTAGCGTTAGCTCAATGAGCTATATGTTGTTAGGAATTACCAAAACCACCCAGGGATAGTTGCACTTTCAATCTCCCCCTTTTTGGTAATTGATGACAACATATAGATCAAAGCTTTGACAAATGATTATAAGATTGAAAAACATTGTCGCTTTGAGAAGTTTGTGATAAGCAAGAGCTCCCCCTAAATTTGTGCATTATTTAAAATTTGCTTTTGAATGCAAATACACAATCATTAGGATCATGGGTTACTCTTCCATGTCACATACATCTTGGTGGAGCGCTCAAAATGATAGAAATTAGAAGCATGCATTCATCACCAAGCAAGTGAATGATCATATATGGAATATAAAGGATAGCATCATTCAACCAAACATTAATGTAGCATATGATCAACCACATGATCACATAAGTATCTCACAAGGTCATAAGGACATAAAGTATCTCACACAAGCACACAAAAAGTTCAACCAAAAGCAAGATAGATAAAAAGCGAGACACTCTCTCTCTCAGCCTTTGATCTATACATATTTCTCCCCCTTTGACAACAAGTTACCAAAAAGTTTGAAAATGCATAGTGCTATACGTCTCTCAGGCTTGGTCTTCAGGAGGTGGTGTAGATAGAACTTCAAGGACGAAGGCTTCCGATGTTCTAGTTGGAGCTGATGGAGTGGGTGCTAGAGGTGGCACTGGAGCTGTAGCTGCTGGTGCTAACACTGAAGCTGTGGCATCTGAGACTGGCACTGCATCAAACCTTGGACCTCGTGGCACACGCTGAAAAGCATCGGTGGTTGCTTTTCCTCTCCTGTCCCCTGCTTCCTCCCGAAGCTATTCAACTACAGTCTGAATCTCAGTCACCTTGAGATCAAGATCATAGAATTTTGTCTCCACAATCCTCTCCAGGCTCTCCTGATTCCGAGTCAGGGTGGCCAAGCCCTTCACAATCCTCAGTGTAGCTTGAATCAGATAGCCTAACTGATCTTGCTTGCTCTTCAGGAAGACTCGAGATGCCTCTTCAACACATGGCATCTGGGCAACTTTCTTAGCCTTTTCCTTGGCTCTCTTCTCATGGACTTGAGTTGATGATGGTTCTTCCTCATTCATCAAAACAGTGTTGTCTTCAAACTCATGATATAAAGGTAGATGCTCCTTGTCCAGCAAATAAGTCCCTGTGCCCATCTTAGAATTGATGAGCTCCTGAATATGCGGAGCATACCCACAACTCCTCTTTTGATTAGCAGCAGTCCTTTTGATCGTTTCTACAATCAAGCTCATAACTTTGAACTTCTGGGGAACATAAAAAATTTGCAGCATGTTGATGGAGTGTCCTCTGATCATCTTGTGATCTCCTGACCTGGGTAGCAATGTGTGCCTTAAGATCCAGTTAATGGTAGGCAGACCGGACAACAGATAGTGTACAGATCCAAGCTTATGTGTTTCCAAAGCTTTACCAGGGATCCCTTTGTACATATTTTCCATGGAGTTGTGGTCTTTCGTCTTGGTGGCATACACATCCAAGTCATCTTCATGTTCCTCTGGGGCATTGATTAGCTTGGCCCATTCATCAGCTGTGGACTGGTACCTGGTACCCTCAGACATCCATACTATTCTTCCATCTGGATAGAAGTGGGCAGTGGAGTAAAACTGCATGATCAGCTCATCATTCCATTTGGTGAGCTTCTGTCCAACAAATCCATCTACTCCACATGCCTTGAAGCTATCGTATACTCCTGGGAAGTGATATTCATTCTCCTGGATGTATTCCCAATCCACCCATTTCATGTCACATACAATGGGCTTCTTGTCGAGGAGAATGGTTTCATAGAAATCTTGTTGTTCCTTTGTATGGAACCTGTAGTCAACTGCAGTCCTCCTCCTAACAGCATAGGGATCAGCATGTCTCCATAATCTCAATCCTGCATCTTTCCTGATGTGCATGTCCTCAGCGACTGGATGAGCATCATTGTGGTCAAGAATTTTGGGCTTCAACTTCCTCAAAACATGAGAATCATCTTCTTCTTTAGCTTCAGGCACTTGGGCCTTGATCTTTTCCTCAGCAGGTATACTCCTGGTGTTTCTCTTAGGCTTTGGGGGTTTCTGAGCACCAGCCTTGGGAGCAGATTTGGTATTAGATGGAGTAGCCCCTGATTTGGTAGCATCTCCCATGAGCTTCTGAGACTTGGGTGCTGGTGCAGCATCCTCTTCCTCCTCCTCTTCTTCTGAATCTCTAATAATGGAGGATCTACCAAGTACTCTGGCAGTGGTCTTTTTCACCCTTTCTTTTCTCTTCTTTCCTTCTCCAGTAGGGTCTCCAGTTGGCTTGGAGGTTTCAACAGTTGAGGCTCTAACTTTTAAGGTTGGGACCCTCTTGGCAGGGGCCTTCTTGTGCAAGCCAGGCTTAGTTGTGGCAGCTGACCCATATTCTTTCTTCAGCACCTTCTTCTTGGAGCTGACTTCCTCCTCAACAACAACATAATCCTCATCTTCAGAATCTGAGGTCTTCTTCTTCCTTGTTCTGGTGGCTTCCTTGGGAAAGTTGCTTGGTGTGCTCCTGCTGCCATCATCAGAACTGCTTGAGGGACTAGTGCCCTCACTCAATTGCACCTGTTCCTTAGACCTGTTCTGGCTGTCGCTCTGGTCAGACATCTCTGCAAACTTACTAACAACAGACCCTGTGAATAGATATAGCTGAGGTAGAGCGGATGAGCATCACAAGGTGCAGTGTTTTTGCAAAACAGATGACATAAAAACTTAGTTTTAGTTCTTCACAGAAAGCATTTCGGAGCTACCGATTTGTAAACTCGGTGATACCGAAGCAGCTTTTGGAACCTAAACTAGTGAACTCGGTCAGACCGAGTCACAGTTCGGTGGTACCGAGACTGCTAGGGTTTCACAAAGAATCGAACTCGGTCACACTGATTTGCAGTTTTCGGTCAGACCGAACGTGCAACTGCAATGGCCTAAGCCAAATCGGTGAGACTGATTTCTACAATTCGGTCGGTCCGAGATGAGTCCGGTGGAGACCTAACCCTAAATTTTAAAATCAAACCTAACCTAAGGGATGCTTTCAGTGGATAGATTGATTGCATACATGGTCATGATCATGGCAAAGTAATGTGCTACGAATCGGAGTTAAAGGAATAGCACAAAAGATCGAAGTCATACCCTAATTCGGTTGAGTTCGCTATGGCGACAACGGAGGGGCAGAAATTCGTTGACAGCGACGGAAACCAGCGGCAGGAGGTCGCTGGTGGCGAGAGGACGATCCGGAGACCCGAGGCGGCAAAGCAGGACACGCGCGGGCTGAGAGGTTTTGAGGGAATTTCCAAAATCTCACCCGTGGGTAAATATATCCCGACCCTGTCGGTGTGACCGAGTGGAACAACTCGGTGGCACCGAGATGCAGAATCACAAGCGGTTGCTGCAACTCGGTGTGACCGAAAAGTTCTAATCGGTTGCACCGAGATTGAAAACCTAGATCAAGTTAGTGATCTCGGTGTGACCGAAATGGATGACTCGGTCATACTGGAATGCACAAAGAGGTTTTGGAAGTTTAAGTCTATGACGAATCGGGGACTCCAAGTGCTCCTCACACAGAGTGGTTTGAATCTGACTTGATCAAACTTTGTGATGTAGCATGAATAGAGTTTGAGACGAGAAGAGCATAGATAGCTAGAGGGAGTTCTTAGGCATTCTTGTCTATCCATTTGGCAAAAGAGAAAAAAACAAACAACCAAAGCAACAAATGGATGTCCTCGAATGAGTAAAATATGCAACCAACATTCTCACACAATAAGATGGCAAATTAAATATGTGAAAAAGCATGCACAATCACTCTAGCATCTATCAAGCAATTTGGCGATGACTAGGTCATCTATATATGAGTATATTGACTTAGGAGTCAAATGAGAACATTTGATCGTAGGTCATACTCATCGTTTAAGCGCAAGTGGGGTTGCCACTTTTACATAAAGCATTGTTGTGTTCACACCATTAGAGTTGATTTAGCTCAATTGATTAGAGTAAAGCTCCCCCTAGATGTGATATCCCCCCTAAGAGGGATGAACTAACATTGGGTTTTGTCGATGTTGACTTCATGTAGGTGTTGAAGATGTAGATGCTCAATGTTGATGTAGGTCCTTTGGAGTGATTTGCACTTTCAATACCTACATGGGTTAGTCCCACAAGGAACAAACAAGGATATCCATAGACATAGAGTGATATTCACATGAGATGATGTCCATGAATGCATTAGGTTACCTTGTCCCTTGTCTTACCAACAAGAGGGTTTGTGACTCCTTGAACTAGTGCAAGATATGGAAGTTGTTTGCACTTGTCCTCGCCAGAATGATATGAGTGAAGTTTGTTGGCGGAGTCACCCTCAAGAGCTCTCTAGTTATTCATCTTAGGGATCCACACCATCTTGATGGGATTCCTTGGAGTTGTAGTCATACTTGATGAAGTAGAACTTGATGTAGTCTTTGGAACCCTCTCGGCCAAGGCTTTGGGAGCTTCCTCAAATGCATCAATCTCCTCTTGAAGCTTGTCCTTGCCTTTTTGCTTGTGGTCTTGTGGTGGAAGATCATCTTGAGCTTGTGTTCCTTGGAAAGAAGTAGGATCATACTTCTCTTGTTGAGGAACAAATTTCATCTTGGGGTATTGATCTTCTTCCCACTCAACTCCATTGGCATTGAACTTTCGTTCAAAACCAACACCTTGATTCTTCCGGTGTCTTCCTTGCTTGCGTACAATTTCCTCAAATTGCTTACTTCTGCAAGGCTCTTGTAAACACCTTTCTCTATAATTCCCTTCAGTAAGCTATTTTCTTGCTCAAGTGTAACTTGGCTAAGAGAATCATTAGTGGAATCGAGAGAACTACTAGAAGCAACATCATTGGGTTCAGCATGATTATTGTTACTACTAGAAGAAGAATCTTTCCTACTGTTGTTGCTAGATTTAACTTGTGGCATGTAAGTAGACAAGAGTAAACGCTTGGCAATGTAAGAAGAACTTTTCTTGCGAAGATCATCATTGATCGCTTTTAAGAACCCATGCTCTTGCTCAAGGTTGAGCTTTTCAAAGCGTAACTTCTCATGAGTCTTTAAAAGCTCTCGATGATTTTCCAAGGTAGTTTCATGAGCTAACTTAAGAGTGTTTAGCTCTTTAGTTAGACGCTCAATCTCCTTCTTATCATCATCATTCGTTTTGTCTTGATTAGCATGATTAATAGCAAGTTCATCATAGTTTTCATCACTAGAATTGTCAACAAGTAAATCATCATCACCTAGCAAGTCATCTTCATCACTATTGAAATCAACATACTCGGGGTGTGATACCATTGGGCCTATTCCTTCATTTGGTGACTCAAATATGTCGTATGAGTTGGTTGACACAAGTGCTAGACCGGCAACACCTTCATCTTGAGTATATCCGGAGTCGGAGTGATAACTTCTCTCAGAGTGATCGTCGGAGTCGGAGCCGGATACCCATTCACCAACGTGAGCTTGATGTCTTCGTTTTGTGTAGCTCCTTGATGATTTGTCCTTCCTTTCTGAATCATTGCTTCTCCGTGATGTTCTTCGTTCAGAACGGTCATCTCTACTCCTTCTCTCTCTTGGTGGTGATTCTTCTCTCCTACTCCTTCCACTACAAAAAAATACACTTCCGTGATGATACGTGTTTGCCACAGTAGGTCACGTTTTCTGTCATGCTTGTACATCCATGACAAATTTATGACAAAATCAAGATAGTCATACCTGTTGATACGTCTCCGTCGTATCTACTTTTCCAAACACTTTTTCCCTTGTTTTGGACTCTAACTTGCATGATTTGAATGGAACTAACCCGGACTGACGTTGTTTTCAGCAGAATTGCCATGGTGTTATTTATGTGCAGAAACAAAAGTTCTCAGAATGACCTGAAACTCCACGGAGATTATTTTTGGAAATAATAAAAAATACTGGCAAAGAATCAAGGCCAGGGGCCCACACCCTAGAAATGATGGTGGGGTGCGTGCCTGCCCCCCTCGGCGCCCCCCTAGCTCATGGGCCCCCTGGAGCTCCTCCGACCTCAACTCCAACTCTATATATTCGTGTTCGGAGAGAAAAAAATCAGAGAGAAGGATTCATTGCGTTTTACGATATGGAGCCGCTGCCAAGCCCAAAACTCTCTCGGGAGGGCTGATCTGGAGTCCGTTCGGGGCTCCGGAGAGGGGAATCCGTCGCCATCGTCATCATCAACCATCCTCCATCACCAATTTCATGATGCTCACCGCCGTGCGTGAGTAATTCCATCGTAGGCTTGCTGGACGGTGATGGGTTGGATGAGATTTATCATGTAATCGAGTTAGTTTTGTTAGGGTTTGATCCCTAGTATCCACTATGTTTTGAGATTGATGTTGCTATGACTTTGCTATGCTCAACGCTTGTCACTAGGGACCGAGTGCCATGATTTCAGATCTGAATCTATTATGTTTTCATGAATATATGTTTGTTCTTGATCTTATCTTGCAAGTCTATAGTCACCTACTATGTGTTATGATCCGGCAACCCCGAAGTGACAATATTCGGGACCACTTCTGATGATGACCGTAGTTTGAGGAGTTCATGTATTCACTATGTGTTAATGCTTTGGTCCGGTACTCTATTAAAAGGAGGCCTTAATATCCCTTAGTTTCCACTAGGACCCCGCTACCACGGGAGGGCAGGACAAAAATGTCATGCAAGTTCTTTTCCATAAGCACATATGACTATGTTCGGAATACATGCCTACATTACATTGATGAAATGGAGCTAGTTCTGTGTCACCCTAGGTTATGACTATTACATGATGAACCACATCCGGCATAATTCTCCATCACTAATCCATTGCCTACGAGCTTTCCATATATTGTTCTTCGCTTATTTACTTTTCCGTTGCTATTGTCATCATCACTACAAAATACCAAAAATATTACTTTTGCTATCATTACCTTTTGCTACCGTTACCACTACTATCATATTTCTTTGCTACTACACTTTGCTATAGATATTAAGTTATCCACGTGTGGTTGAATTGACAACTCAGTTGCTAATACTTGAGAATATTCTTTGGCTCCCCTTGTGTCGAATCAATAAATTTGGGTTGAATACTCTACCCCCGAAAACTGTTGCGATCCCCTATACTTGTGGGTTATCAAGACTATTTTCTGGCGCCGTTGCCGAGGAGCATAGCTCTATTCTTTGAGTCACCTGGGATTTATATCTGCTTATCATTATGAAGAACTTGAAAGATCCAAGAACCAAGATTTATCCCTCAACTACGAGGGGAGGTAAGGAACTGCCATCTAGCTGTGCACTTGATTCACCTTCTGTTTTGAGTAAGCTTGTGACACCTAGACCTGCTTCTGCTATTAATTATGATATGTCGCATATTATTGATGATACCACTTCTGCTATGCATGATACTTATGATGAAACTACTTCTATGCTTGATACTACTGTGCCACTTGGTGAATTTCTTGATGAACAACTTGCTAGGGCTAGAGAGAATGAAATTATTGAAACTGATAATATTGACGAAAGTGAGGATGAATGCTCTCCTAATAAATATGAATTACCTGTTGTGCCCGAGGGCTATGTTATGGATGAAGAAACTAAAAGAGACTTTCTTGCTTGCAATGATAGAAGTGATCTTAAGAAATTATTAGCTAAGCTTAAACAAAAAACTCTGAATGCTAGAATGAAATATGATCCTACTTATGCTACTTCACCTATCTTTGTTACTGATAAGGATTATGAATTCTCTATTGATCCTGATATAATTACTTTGGTTGAATCTGATCCTTTTTATGGTTATGAATCTGAAACTTTTGAGGCACATCTTACTAAATTAAATGATATAGCTACCCTGTTCACTAATGATGAGAGAACTCGCTACTTTTATATCCTTAAAATATTTCCGTTCTCATTAAAGGGTGATGCTAAGAAATGGTTTAATTCGCTTGACCCTGGTTGTGTGCGTAGTCCCCAGGATATGATTTATTACTTCTCTTCTAAATATTTCCCCGCTCATAAGAAACAAGTTGCCTTAAGGGATATATATAATTTTGTGCAAATTAAAGAAGAGAGTCTCCCAGAAGCTTGGGAGAGGCTTCTTCAATTACTTAATGCTTTGCCTGATCATCCTCTTAAGAAAAATGAAATACTTGATATCTTTTATAATGGACTAACCGATGCTTCCAGAGATTACCTGGATAGTTGTGCCGGTTATGTTTTCAGGGAAAGAACACCGGATGAAGCTGAAATTCAATTGAATAATATGTTGACAAATGAAAATAATTGGACACTTGCTGAGCCAACTCCTGAGCCTATTCCTAAACCCACTCGGAAGAAAAGGGGTGTTCTATTTCTCAGTCCTGAAGATATGCAAGATTCAAAGAAATCCATGAAAGAAAAGGGTATTAAAGCTGAAGATGTCAAGAATTTACCTCCTATTGAAGAAATACATGGTCTTAATTTACCGCCTGTTGAAGAAATGCATAATCTTAATCCATCACCTATTGAAGAAACACATGGTCTTGATAACCCGACACAGGTAGTAAAGGTAAATTCTCTCTATAGATATGATAAAGCTGAAATCCCTCCTACTAAGTTTGCTAGCCAATGTTTGGATGAGTTTGATAACTTTATGGTTAAGCAAGAAGACTTCAATGCTTATTTTGGTAGACAATTGAAACAAAATGCTTATATGATTGAACACTTGGGTGATTATATGTCTAGAGTTAAAGGTGAACTTAAACTCATTAGCAAACATGCTTCTATGGTTACCACTCAAGTATAACAAGTACTTAAATCTCAGAATGATTTGCTCAATGAATTAAATAGTAAGAATAATGACTACGATGTTAGAGTGGCTACTAGAACTGGTAAAATGACTCAGGAACCTTTGTATCCTAAAGGCCATCCTAAGAGAATTGAGCAAGATTGTCAGAGAACTAATATAGATGCACCTAGTCCTTCTAAAAGGAAGAAAAAGAAAAATGATAGGACTTTGCATGCTTCTAGTGAACCTGTTATTGACATACCTGAGAATCCCAATGATATTTCTATTTCTGACGCTGAAACCCAATCTGGTAATGAACATGAACCTAGTGATAATGTTAATGATGATGTTCATGTTGATGCTCAACCTAGTAATGATAATGATATAGAAATTGAACCTACTATTGATCTTGATAACCCACAATCAAAGAATCAACATTATGATAAGAGAGACTTTGTTGCTAGGAAGCACAGTAAAGAAAGAGAACCATGGGTTTAGAAACCCATGCCTTTTCCTCCCAAACCATCCAAGAAAAAGGATGATGAGGATTTTGAGCGCTTTGCTGAAATGATTAGACCTATCTTTTTGCGTTAAGCAAGAAGACTTCAATGCTTATTTTGGTAGAGAATTAAAACGCAATGCTTATATGATTGGACACTTGAGTGATTATATGTCCATAGTTGAAGGTGAACTTAAACTCATTTGCAAACATGCTTCTATGGTTACCACTCAAGTAGAACAAGTACTTAAAGCTCAGAATGATTTTCTCAATGAATTGAATAGTAAAAATAATGATTTTGCTGTTAGAGTGGCTACTAGAACTGGTAAAATGACTCAGGTACCTTTGTATCCTGAAGGCCATCCTAAGAGAATTGAGCAAGATTCTCAGAGAAATAATGTAGATGCACCTAGTCCTTCTAAGAGGAAGAAAAAGAAAAATGATAGGACTTTGCATGCTTCTAGTGAACCTGTTATTGACACACCTGAGAATCCCAATGATATCTCTATTTCTGATGCTGAAACACAATCTGGTAATGAGCATGAACCTAGTGATAATGTTAATAATGATGTTCATGCTGATACTCAACCTAGTAATGATAATGATGTAGAGATTGACCTTGTTGTTGATCCTGATAACCCACAATCAAAGAATCAAAGTTATGATAAGAGAGACTTTGTTGCTAGGAAGCACAGTAAGGAAAGAGAACCATGGGTTTAGAAACCCATGCCTTTTCCTCCTAAACCATCTAGGAAAAAGGATGATGAGGATTTTGAGCTCTTTGCTGAAATGATTAGACCTATCTTCTTGCGAATGCGTTTGACTGATATGCTTAAAATGAATCCTTATGCTAAGTACATGAAAGATATTGTTACTAATAAAAGAAAGATACCGGAAGCTGAAATTTCCACCATGCTTGCTAATTATACTTTCAAGGGTGGAATACCTAAGAAACTAGGAGATCCCGGAATACCAACTATACCATGCTCCATTAAAAGAAACTATGTTAAAACTGCTTTATGTGATCTTGGAGCCGGTGTTAGTGTTATGCCTCTCTCTTTATATCGTAGACTTGATTTGAATAAGTTGACACCTACTGAAATATCTTTGCAAATGGCTGATAAATCAACTGCTATACCTGTCGGTATTTGTGAGGATGTGCCTGTTATGGTTGCAAACGTTACTATTTTAACGGACTTTGTTATTCTTGATATTCCCGAGGATGATAGTATGTCTATTATTCTTGGAAGACCCTTTTTGAATATTGCAGGGGCTGTTATTGATTGCACCAAAGGCAATGTCACTTTTCATGTTAATGGTAATGAGCATATGGTACACTTTCCGAGGAAACAACCTCAAGTTCACAGTATCAATTCTATTGGAAAAATTCCATCGATTATTTTTGGAGGCTTTGAATTTCCTCTTCCTACTGTCAAGAAGAAATATGATATTCTTATTGTTGGGGATGTGCATAGCCCCATTGAGGTAACCTAGTGTTATTTGAAATTTCTCCGGTTTCATGTTACTCGAAATGAGTTTGTTAACAAGACTTGATCAACCTTGTTAGTGGATTCCTTTTGATGAGCATGAGATGGATGAAGTTAGAAAACACAACTCTTTGTACCCTCTTTTCACTCTCTGTTATTTATATTAAATAAAGCAAAAATAGTAATTTATGTCTGTTTTCTGATTATCCGTGCAATATAAAAATACCCCGAAAATAAAAGTTCTCCAAATGCCCTGAAATTTAAATATGATTTTTTCTGGAATATTTGAGAATATCTGGCACTTAGAACACAACAGGGGAGCAAGCACCTGGCCATGAGGGTCCACGGCGCGCCCACCCCCCTGGGCGCGCCCCTGCCTCATGGGCCCACGGTGGCACCCCTCCACTTATTCCTGCACCCACACACTTCTTTTTCCTCCCAAAAAAATCACCATCCAGCTCAAGCACGAGTTCTAGCCCATTTTGCTGCGATTTTCGATCTCCTTGCTCAAAGCACCTCTCACAAAACTGCTTTGGGGGATTGTTCCTTGGTATGTGACTCCTCCATTGGTCCAATTAGTGTTTGTTCTAGTGCTTTATTCATTGCAAATTTGTGCTGCCTAGGTGACCATGTTCTTGAGCTTGCATGTCAAATTTATATGGTTCCAAGTAGTTCTAATGCATGATATAGGCTCTAGGCACTTGTAGGAGTAGTTGCTATCAATTTTGTTGAGTTTGGTTTACTTTTATTTGAAGTTATTTAAAATTTCATAATTTTTCAAAAAATAATGAAGAGATTTTTGGGTGGCTCATCGAGCCTAAGCTTGAAGGAAAAGCAAAATGAAGAAGCAGAGAGGCCCAAATATAATCTGCCTCGCACCGCGGAGGTTCGGCCGTGTGAATGGCCTTACGATGATTTCTTGAGAGCAGCCGTGATTTATGATGATTTTTGTGAATTGGCCAAGAATGCAGGCCTCACCGACTTCCTCCGCGACCAACGCGAACAGTATCTCTTACTCACCAATACTATTGTGCGAAACTTCTGCTATTATCCGAGGGAATTACCTCCCTTAGTAGAGTTTCATTTATATGATGTGGTTAAGATGATTCCACTATATGAATTCTGCAGGGTTTGCAAAATACCTTCCGAGGGTAGCTTAGAGGAACCACATCATAGAGATGTAGACAGGTTTATAGACACTATTACCGTAGGGGAAACTAGGAAAGTTTTCGATGCAAGAATCACTAGCATACATTTTCCTGTTTTACGCTACTTTGCAATATTTGCTAGTCGTTGCTTAATTGGTCACGGAAACTGTGGAAACCTTAGTGTTCCTGATATTATTCTTTTGCTCCATGGTTTATTCCGTGACGACTCTGTTAGTATGGGCGGTATTATTGCTAAACAGTTAAGTTTGAACCGTACAAAGGGCCCCATCTTTGGAGGTGTCTATGCTTCACGCCTTGCTGCATACTATAACATACCTATTAGGCACTATGAAAAGGAAGAAAAAATACTGCCTACTATTTATTTAGATTATAAGAGTATGGTAGCGCATGATTTTATTGTAAAGAATAGGGAAGGGGAGCTTAAATACAAATTGTTCTTTGATAAACATCATCCTGAGACTATCACCTTGCCTGCTCCTTCCTTGTTTGATTTATCTATAGGCCAGTATCTCGTTCCACTGGAGGCTATTCACACCTACCGGAACCCTACATCAGCCACAGAGCCAGAGTCGGAACCACAGTTTGATCCTCCATGACAGTCTAATTACCAGTGGGATCCGAAGGCGATTGCCAGCCAGTGGCAATCTGACTATGCATCACAGTACGACCCCAGTTACAACTTTGGATATCCGCCAGGCCAGCCGTGGACATAGACCAACTTAGGCCAAAAGCCTAAGCTTGGGGGAGTACATATTTCCCACCGACATTACATTCATGTTCACACACTCATTGCTAGATGTCGGTGCTCATACTTTTTCATTGTAATATCAATGCTAGTTTATTTCCTTTTTATGCTTTCTTCTTGTGTGTTTGATTAACCTTAAGAAAGACCAAAAAAATTAGTTGTAGCTTTTAGCTAGCCTTAATTCCTATGCCTGTAGTAGTAATTAAAAAAGAAAACCCAAAAAGATTTCCTGTTCTTCTTTTGCTTGTTGGGAGCTTTCTCGTGTAAATAGTTTTATTTCTTTTCTTTTCTTTGGGGGTCAGGAGGACAAAACCATAATGAAAATGTTGAGTGGCTCTTATATGCATTATTGTTGATCTAACAAAGAGCCCATATTACCTTGTCTTCTCTCTTGAATTGAATGCTTGCAGATTCCAGCTTAGTCCAATGCACGTGCATTGTTATTATTATTCACATCATTCGGTCGTGCAAGTGAAAGGCAATTATGACGATATATGATGAACTTATTGAGATGAGAAAAGCTGGTACGAACTCGACCTCTCTTGTTTTTGTAAATATGATTAGTTCATCATTCCTGATTCAGCCTATTATGAATAAACATGTTTGCAATGACAATTAGAGATTATAGTTGCTTATGCCATGCTTAATTAGCTAGGAGCTTATAAAGGTTTACCTTGCGTGCCAACATGCTATTAAAATGGTTGTGATGTGGTATGATAGGGTGGTATCCTCTTTTGAATGATTCGAGTGGCTTGACTTGGCACATGTTCACGCATGTAGTTGAAACAAAATGAACATAGCATCTACGATATTTATGTTCATGGTGCATTATATCCTAACCATGCTTGCATTCGGTGCTGATTAATTTTAATGCATGTTCATGACTGTTGTCGCTCTCTAGCTAGTCACTCCCCAGTCTTTTGCTAGCCTTCACCTGTACTAAGCGGGAATACTGCTTGTGCATCCAATCCCATAAACCCCAAAGTTGTTCCATATGAGTCCACCATACCTACCTATATACGGTACCTACCTGCCGTTCCAAGTAAATTTGTATGTGCCAAACTCTAAACCTTCAAATAAACATTCTGTTTTGTATGCTCGAATAGCTCATGTATCAGCTAGGGCTGTCCGTATCTTCCATGTTAGGCAGGTTATTCTCAAGAGGAGTGGACTCTGCTCCTCACTCACGAGAAAATGGCTGGTCACCGGGATGCCCAGTCCCATGCTTTATGCAACTCAAATCAAAACAATTGCAAACAAAACTCCCCCGAGACTGTTGTTAGTTGGAGGCACTCGTTGTTTCGAGCAAGCCATGGATTGATGCTTGTTGGTGGAGGGGGAGTATAAACTTCACCATTCTGTTTGGGAACCGCCTATATGTGTGTAGCATGGAAGATATCGCCATCTCTTGGTTGTTATGTTTACAATGAAAGTATACCGCTCAAAATTTTATTCACCTCTATTTCAAGACTGAGCTCTGAAACCTCTACAAATCCCTGCTTCCCTCTATGAAGGGCCTATCTATTTACTTTTATGTTGAGTCATCATCCTCTTATTAAAAAGCACCAGTTGGAGAGCATCGTTGTCATTTGCATTCATTACTATTAGTTTACATTGAGTATGACTTGACTGGATCTCTTTTACCATGAATTACAATGTCTAGTCAGTCCTTGATTTTTAAAGGTGCTCTGCATTTATGTTTTGCGGTCTCAGAAAGGGCTAGTGAGATACCATCTTGTTATATCATATTATGACTGTTTTGAGAAAGTGTTGTCATCCAAGATTTATTATTATTGCTCACTAGTTGATTATGCCATTGATATGAGTAAACATGAGACCTAAGAGTTATTGTGAATATGGTTAGTTCATAATCTTTGCTGAAAACTTGAATGCTAGCTTTACATATTTACAACAACAAGATCAAACAGAGTTTGTAAAAGTTTTTCTTTATCACTTTCAGTTTATCAACTGAATTGCTTGAGGACAAGCAAAGGTTTAAGCTTGGGGGAGTTGATACATCTCCGCCGTATCTACTTTTCCAAACACTTTTGCCCTTATTTTGGACTCTAACTTGCATGATTTGAATGGAACTAACCTGGAGTGACGCTGTTTTCAGCAGAATTGCCATGGTGTTATTTATGTGAAGAAACAAAAGTTCTCGGAATGACCTGGAACTCCACGGATATTATTTTTGGAAATAATAAAAAATATTGGCAAAGAATCAAGGCCAGGGGGCCCACACCCTAGCCACGAGGATGGGGGGCGCGCCCATGTGACGTCCCCGATTTGACCATACACTAATCATACACGCAAATGCGTACGATCAAGATCAAGGACTCACAGGAAGATATCACAACACAACTCTAGACACAAATTAAGATAATACAAGCTTTATATTACAAGCCAAGGGCCTCGAGGGCTTGAATACCTAAGCTCGAATACACAAGAGTCAGCGGAAGCATCAATATCTGAGTACAGACATAAGTTAGACAAGTATGCCTTAAGAAGGCTAGCACAAAAGTAGCAACGATCGAAAAGGCAAGGCCTCCTGCTTGGGAGCCTCCTAACTACTCCAAGTCGTCAGCGGTCATCACGTAGTAGTAAACACCCTCGGGGTAGCAGTAGTCATCAGTGGTGTCGTCTGGCTCCTGGGATCCATCATCTGGTCGCAACAATTGGGTATGTGGGAAAAAGAAGTAGCAAAGAAACCGTGAGTTCTCATCCAAAGTACTCGCAAGACTTACATCAGATCTAAACTAAGTATGCATCTGTATCAAAGGAATGGGTTGTATCTGTGGACTAAACTGCAGAATGCCAGAAGGGAAGGGGAAAGCCTAGCCTATCGAAGACTAGCATCTTCTGGAAACCACCATCTTGCAACAACAGGAGGGAGTAGAGTAGCATAAAGTAAAGTAGTAGAAGTGTTATCATCCTCGGCCAGAGATCCTTTCTCGACTCCCTGCGAGAAAGCAATCCCAGAGCTATACTATCCAGTTATCATCTCATATCCAAGTCTCATATCCATCCATTTCTCATCACAAGTATCCAGTTCTAGTTGTATCGATCGGGATACAACTCCAAGTGTCCGTTACCATAGGACAGGCTATCGATAGATGTTTTCTTCCCTACAGGGGTGCACCAACTTACCCACCACGCTCGATTAACTCCGGCCGGACACACTTTCCTGTTTCATGCCTGGCCTCGGCCAAACAATACGCTGCAACCCGACCTAGGCTTAATAGAGAGGCCAGCACGCCGATCTAAATCCTATGCCCCCATGGGTCATGGGCCATCTCCCTGGGAACTCCTGCACGTTGCGTACGCGGCCGGTGAGTAGACCTAGCTACCTCCTTCAATAAGGTAGGTGCTTACCAGTCCAACCCGGCGCGCGCCGCTCAATCGCTGACGTCTATTAAGCTTCGGCTGATGTATATGACGCAGAATGCCCATACTATGCCCACATGATGGTTAGTGCTATCAGGCCAGAGGCCCCTCAGATCAAATATCCAAATCATAGTGGATTAGGAATGCGCGGTAACGAGTAGAGACTCATGATCGATGTGACCCCGTCGCCCCGTCTTGAGTACTTGCGGGAAGGGCTAAGAATGCCCGGCCACACCTCGTAAGTATCTCGCGGGCACCTTCCAGGTCAACCCAACTCCACATCACTCGCTAATAAGCTCGCGCGGGTACCCCTCAGGGTCGACCCGTCTTTAGTATCATGGCTCAATGTATAGTCATAGTAACCATAGTAACTGTGTGTCTAACACCAAGGGGAAAACCCGAGGAATCACCCCCGGTGAATTCCGCTCGATGTTATCATCAAGGTGAACGTAAGAGGATTCACCCTCGAGGTTCACACTTGAGGGGTTGCATGACAGAGTGGTAACGGAAGTGGTTAAGGAGGAAATCGCCCTCGATGACCTCGACCGTATAGCTACACTATAGAGATCTCATCAGGAGTGATATAAGAGGTTCCACCCTCGGCACTCAATGGTAACTCTACAGAGTTGTACAACTAGGGGGGTGATGTGCGGTGTCGGGGCCTGGACGTCGATCACGATGATCGAGTCATCGAACATAAAGCGAGGCAACTGGGACAAGGTGGGGGTCACTGATGGATCACTAACCAACCTATACTAAGCAGTTTAGGATAAGCATGTAAGGTATGAAAGCAGGTAACAAAAATAGACTATGCATCAGAGTAGGATCATATAGAAAGCAGTAGCAGTTCTAATGCAAGCATGAGAGGGAAAGAAATGGGCGATATTGGAATGCTCAAGGGGGGTTTGCTTGCCTGGTTGCTCTGGCAAGGAGGGGGGTCGTCGTCGACGTAGTCGGTCACAAGGGCAGCATCGGTCTTGGGTCTACCAGAGAGAAGAGGGGGAAGAAATAGTAAATATAAAGCAAACATAGCACCACAAAGCATAACAAGGCAATAAGATGTGTTGGGTGTGACATAACGCGGTAGGAGGTGATACGGCGAAGGGGGGAAACATCCGGGAAGGTATCCCCGGTGTTTCGTGTTTTTAGACAGTAGAACTGGAGGGGGAAAGTTGCGTGTTCACTATGCTCGGGAAGCGTGGAGGACGAACGGGCTCCGTATTCGAGTTCGTCTCGTCATTCTGAGCAACTTTCATGAACACAGTTTTTCCATCCGAGCTACAGTTTATTTTATATGATTTATCAAAGTTTTAGGCATTTTTTGGATTTATTAAATTATTTAAATCAAACATTTTCCAGAACAGTGAAAGGTGATGTCAGCATGACATCACCATGACGTCAGTAGGTCAACTGACGAGTTGACCAGAGTCAAAACTGATATGTGGGTCCAGTGGGACCCACCTGTCATGGACTAAGCAGATTAATTAGGGTTTATAATTAAGCAGGATTAATCAAGTTTAATTAAACTAGATTAATTAAGTTAACTAATTAATTATATATTATTTTTTTATATCTTTAAGTCTGTTTTCATTTTAACAGGGGCGGGCCCCATTCGTCATTGGCCTAGGGGCTAACGGGCGGCGGATGTGCGTTAACAGGCGCAGGGCGCTGCGGGCGTGGGCGCCCGTCAAGGCCGGAGCCCATCTGGGCGTGGCGAGGCGCCAGCAGCGGCGAGCGGTGGCCCAAGGTGGCGGTGGTGGTGGGTCGACGAGCGCGTAGCGGCGAGGAATGGGCGCGGGGTGAGCACTGCCGCGCGTCGGGCTGCACGGCAGTGGCGGTGCAGCAACGAGGCGCGCGCGGGGAAGTGCGCGCTGGGCCGGAGCTAGGGCACGGTCAGGGGCGCACGACGCTCGTGTGAGAGCATCTGGGTGGAGTGGCAGGGCGCGATGAGCACGCCGGGGAGGGAGGCGATGCGCGAGCGCGCGCGTCGGGCGTGGCCGGCGCGGCACGAGCGCAGCCAGGGCGTGGCCACGGCGGGGGTGCATGCGCAGGGCACGACTTGCAGCAGGTGAGCACGGCGGGCGAAGCGCGTGCGTAGCGAACGGGGCTGGTGCAGGCGCGTGCGCCAGCGCAGTGGTGCTCGGGACGACGGAGAGAGAGGGGAGATGGAGGGGGCGCTCACGGCCGTTGCCGAGTAGGGGGTCGGCGAGGCCCGTCGGAGCTGATGAGGGAGAGATGAGGAGGCGAGGTGACGCGGCTCCGGCGAGCGGCGTCCGTTGGCGAGGTCGAGGCGGGGAGGAGGACGAGGATGATCCGGCGCGTCGAGGTGGCGAGCCGCGGCGGCGAGCGACGGGCGCAGTGTCAGCAGGCGTCGGCCTACGAGGCGAACGCGATGGGGGTGCGATGGAGGAGCTGCGAGGCGTCCGGCGAGGGGAGGGGTCTCCGGGCGGCGAATGGTGGGCCGGGCGCGACGTTCGGGCTCCCAGATCGGGAGGGGGGGCGGTGAGAGTTGGTGGAGCTGGCGAGGAGTACGGCGACGTGGTGGCGGGGCGATGCTAGGGATGGGCGCAGACGTCGGGGATCGAGGGGGGGGGGTGGTTCACCGGGTTCGGGGGGGTTGAGCGCCCCCGATCCAGATCGGTCGTGGGGGAAAGAGGAGCGAGGGGAGAGTGGGGGGAGTGGGGTTAGTCGTGCGAGACGAGTGGGGAGGGGGCTCCTGCGGGAGGAGTAGAGCGGCGCTAGGGTTAGGGCGCTCTTGGTGGGCGGTTGGGCCGGCCAGCTAGGCCGGCTTTGGCCAACTGGGCCAGTCGGCCCACTTGGGGGGGGGGGGGCGTCTAGTGTTTTTTTGTTTGAGTTTTAGTGTTTATTCATTTTTCCTAACCCCTGTTTTCTTTTAACCTTTAATCTATTTTATTTTTATAATTTATAAAGTGTAACCCTAAAGCAGTGTTACAACATAATCCAATGCCACAAAAAGTTTTACCCCAAACAAAATAGTTTAGTATTTTATAAAATATAAAAGGCATTTAATTAATGGGTTTAGCTACTGTTTTAATTAGTTTAGTGCACTAAATCTTTTTACAAAAATGTGGTTCCTCCACCACTATGACTTAGGATTTATTTGTGCCGTTTTGAACATTTTAGTTTTAACGTTTGAAAACTTTTGATGTTTGCCTTTATTTAAATTCGAATTTGGACAGGATTTGAACCTACGCAAGTTTAGCAACAGTAATACCACTGACGTGGTAACGTTTAGCAGACGGTTACTGTAGCTTAACTATCCGGGCGTTACAGCCTGCCCCCCTGGGCGCGCCCCCTACCTCGTGGCCCCCCTGGAGCTCCTCCGACCTCAACTCCAACTCTATATATTCGTGTTCGGAGAGAAAAAAAAATCAAAGAGAAGGATTCATCGCGTTTTATGATACAGAGCCGCCGCCAAGCCCTAAACTCTCTCGGGAGGGTTGATCTGGAGTCCGTTCGGGGCTCCGGAGAGGGGAATCCGTCGCTATCGTCATCATCAACCATCCTCCATCACCAATTTCATGATGCTCACCGCCGTGCATGAGTAATTCCATCGTAGGCTTGCTGGACGGAGATGGGTTGGATGAGATTTATCATGTAATCGAGTTAGTTTTGTTAGGGTTTGATCCCTAGTATCCACTATGTTCTGAGATTGATGTTGCTATGACTTTGCTATGCTTAATGCTTGTCACTAGGGCCCGAGTGCCATGATTTCAGATCTGAACCTATTATGTTTTCATGAATATATGTGAGTTCTTGATCCTATCTTGCAAGTCTATAGTCACCTACTATGTGTTATGATCCAGCAACCCCGAAGTGACAATAATCGGGACCACTTCCGGTGATGACCGTAGTTTTAGGAGTTCATGTATTCACTATGTGTTAATGCTTTGGTCTGGTACTCTATTA
The DNA here is from genome assembly GCF_018294505.1 of Triticum aestivum. Taxonomy (NCBI): domain Eukaryota; kingdom Viridiplantae; phylum Streptophyta; class Magnoliopsida; order Poales; family Poaceae; genus Triticum; species Triticum aestivum. The sequence goes on along the minus strand of NC_057803.1, from coordinate 72,189,223 downwards.
AAAGGAGGCCTTAATATTCCTTAGTTTCCACTAGGAACCCGCTGCCACGGGAGGGTAGGACAAAAGATGTCATGCAAGTTCCTCTCCATAAGCACGTATGACTATATTCGGAATACATGCCTACATTACATTGATGAACTGGAGCTAGTTCTGTGTCACCCTAGGTTATGACTGTTACATGATGAACCACATCCAACATAATTCTCCATCACTGATCCATTGCCTATGAGCTTTCCATATATTGTTCTTAGCTTATTTACTTTTCCGTTGCTATTGTTATCATCACTACAAAATACCAAAAATATTACTTTTGCTATCGTTACCTTTTGCTACCGTTACCACTACTATCATATTACTTTGCTACTAAACACTTTGATGCAGATATTAAGTTATCCAGGTGTGGTTGAATTGACAACTCAGCAGCTAATACTTGAGAATATTCTTTGGCTCCCCTAGTGTCGAATCAATAAATTTGGGTTGAATACTCTACCCTCGAAAACTGTTGCGATCCCCTATACTTGTGGGTTATCACCTGTGCTGTCGTAGAAGTGTTCCATGACATTACCAAAATTATCATCATGGAAGTGTCCACTTCCATGATGATAAATCGCACGTCACATAAGTGCTTTCGACAAGGGTGACCAACACGTGGCATCCACCGTAACGGAATGCCGTTAAGCTATCAGGTCCGATTTTGGATCCGATAACCCGTTAACAGCCCCGACCAATGGGGATTTTCCACGTGTAAAATCATCATTGGCTGGAGGAAACACGTGTCGGCTCACCGTTGGGACAGATGTCATCCACTCATTGGACACAAAGCGCCTATGATACATCGACATGTGGCACGGCCCAACAGAGGCCCATTCCTGTGAAAAGGCAGGCCTGTTTGACTTGGTCAAAAGGTGGCGGGCCGGCCCATGGCAAGCCTGTTAACGCCCTGTTCGCATATAGCACATTTACAGCCCGGTAACCCAGGGCCTGTTTATGGCCTATTCAAATTAGGCCCAGTAGCGTCATCTGGGCCGTCCAATATAATTCCAGCCCGTTTTAACTTCTGGACCATGTATGGCCCATGACGTCTTTTGGCCCATATGAGGCCCTTAGTAACCCTCGGCCCATTAACGGCCCGTGGTAAAATGGGCCCGTAATGAAGAGTGTATCACTTTATACCCATTAACGGCCCATTATTCCGTTGGGCCGTTTCTATCCGATGTTATCTTTCGGCCTTCTCAGGGCCCATTTATTCTTGGGCTCATTTCCAGCATTCATTTACTTTCAGCCCGTTACTGTCATTTTCTGCTTGTGGGCCAAATACAACCCGTTGTTACAGTCGGCCCATTTGTGGCCCGTTAATATGTTGAGCCGTTTTCATAGCGTCATCAAATACGGCCTATTAACGACGGCCCGTTATGGTCGGCCCATGAACGCACGGTTTCAACTCTAGCCCATTTACGGCCATAATGTGGTCTGTTATTGGCCCATGTTTGGCTAACCGATCACACGGCCCGTAGAAGGCCCATTGATGATACATCCAGCAGAAGGCCCATTGTGTCTATGCCCCGTAGAAGGTCCATTGTTTCTACGAACCTTAGAAGGCCCATTGTTTCTACGGCCCGTAGGAGGCCCATGTTAACTACAGTAAATATGTAGCCCATTGTTAATGTTGCCTAGTTTTAAAAAATATGTTATTGCAGCCACTAGCAAACCGCGGAAAAAGAACTGCACTGACTACAAGAAAACAAATAGACAAGACAACGGAAATAAATAAGCAAGCAACTTACGCTAGGCTATCATGGCTATTACACATATTACATCCACTGGGCATCAAAGTTCACCACAAGTGCAAATATAGGGAACAAAGCAGCATATAAACGCCGCAGCAAAACAAGTCCAGAACTAAAACCACTTTAGAAGAGCTCAAGAAACAATATCCTGGGTACCCATAATGCTGGCAAGATGCTTAGCAAGCTTATTAACTTTCTCTTGTTTGGCGCTTAAATCCTCCAGCACTTGCCGTTGCACCAGAAAGTATTCATCTGAATTCTGCAGGGACTTCCTCAGTCCTTCGGCTTCCTGTCGCATAACATCTGATCGATGTCTTTCAACTTGAAGTTGAGACTCAAGAAGCCGAACTGATTCAGGCAGCGAGTTCAAAGAGCTGGTGCCAGCAATAGTAGTGAGTAACTCGAACACTACATCGAGACAGGACTTTAGGGTTGTCTCAGTGTCTTCAATATAGTTTTTATCAGCTTTCTTGGAGAACAACAGGGATGTCTCACTATCTTGAACCTGATCTGCATTACTTCCTTTACCATTGCATAACGGGGTACTCTTCTCCAATATTTTATCCGCGTTCTAAAGGAGAAACAAACAAACACATCACAGGTTTACAATGTAGTATATGAAACTCATTTCGGTAAACCAGCTTAGTAGTAAGGTGGACAGGATAACAGCATGAAACAAACATATATCTATGTAGTATGATCACTGTATGGTCTATATCATTCTAGTTTATGTTGCCAAATCAAGATAGATACAGTTTGAATTATATCTATTTAAGACAAAGCAGCATAGACAGAATATAAGTGTGGGAAACTACACAGCAATAACAACACTTGTAATGTGCATGGCATGAGAACATAACTGTTTATTCAATTGAAACTGAAATCAACATAGAGCAAGTTACAACAGCAAACACGTTAAAGAAATAGTTTTAAAACATACCTGTTGCGCCATTGGAGTTTCAGTTGCATCCTTCAAATTTGAAATTAGTTGGTATGAGTAAATACAGTGATGCAAGAGCAAAGTAGTATTAACCATAGCTATAGAACCTGACCTGAGAATAATTCTTCTTCTGCTTTAAGCGTTGACTTGGGGTTCGGAGTGGTGGTCCCCGTGCTTTGGGCACTGCAGTTGCCTTACTAACTGCTCGTGTTTGGGTGCTCTGTGGTGGAGATGTTGCTGTGTCAACGGGAATTGGGTTACTATCTGCTGGGGTTGGGGTTAGAAGGGGTGTAGCTGGTTCTCTGTCCAACTGGGTAGGGGTACAATCTGCGTGAGTCTCGGTTATGTGTGGTGGGGCTGGTTCTTGGGCAAGTACAACTGTGGTTCTATCTCCATCGACATGTAGCACGATCTTTTCTGAAGACCGTGTTTTTACTCCGACAGATACTGCCATCACCCCCTCCAATTGAAATGGCTGATAAACAAGAAAAGTAATTGAATGTACATACATTGTAAGATAGACAGGTGCAATGGATAGTAGGGAAGAAAATAGGGCATGAAATAATTCACATTTATGTTGTCTAACCAAACAGAATAGCAGGACATAATTTCAAATATATGATGGCTAATTAAACAGGATAGCATGACACAATTTCACATGTATGATGGCTAACTAAACATGATAGAATGACATACTTCAAAATATGATGACTATGTAAACAGGATGACATGATATAACTATATGATGTGTCTATTAAAGTGGTTGGCATGCCATAAATCACAAACATGCCGTCGATGGAAACATGATGGCATGATATAATTCACAGATAGAATGACATAATTCAAAATATGATGACTATGTGAACATGATGAGATGATATAACTATATTATGTCTTTAGAAAATGGGTTGGTATGCCATAATTTAGATACATGCTGTCTATGTAAACATCATGGCATGATATAATTCAAATATATGATTTATATACTAAGGAAGTGAGCAGAGGGCAATCGCATATATGATGTGTCAACAAGATAGCATTGCATAATTCACATATATAATGTCTTGCAAAAAGATGGCATTGCATAATTCACATATATGGTAATTAGACACTAAACAGGTGGCATTCACACAAATCATGTCTAAACTAAGCAAATGACATAGCAATGCAAGATACTATGCACACGATATGAGCAACATAACCCTGCCAAGTTAGAGGATGCACCGCGGGGGGGGGGGGATAGTACTGGTCATCTGTCTCTGAATCCTCCTGTGAGGAGCTATATGTAACCAGCAAGACATGTGCTTCGTCAGATAGCATTGTCTACTCTGAAGACCTTGTTTCCACTCCATATTTTTCCATGACCGTGCCGAATGGCTGATGCACAGGAAGAGTAATTGAATGTACTAAAATTGTTGACAATTTTAACACGTAATAAAAAAATGATGTCATGATATAATTCACATATATGATGACTGATACGTCCATTTTGCATCATGCTTTTACATCGATATTTATTGCATTATGGGTTGTTATTACCCATTATGTCACAATACTTATGCCTATTCTCTCTTATTTTACAAGGTTTACATAAAGAGGGAGAATGCCGGCAGCTGGGATTCTGGGCTGTAAAAGGAGAAAATATTAGAGACCTATTCAGCACAGCTCCAAAAGTCTTGAAACTTCACAGAAGTTATTTCCAGAATATGTAAAAAATACTGAGCGCAAGAAGTACCAGAGGGGGGCCACCTACCAACCACGAGGGTGGGGGGCGCGCCCTACCCCCTGGGTGCGCCCCTGCCTCATGGGCCCCCTGGTGGCCCTCCGATGCCCATCTTCTGCTATATGGAGTCTTTCGTCAAGGAAAAAATCATAAGCAAGCTTTCAGGACGAGACTCCGCCGCCACGAGGCGGAACCTTGGCGGAACCAATCTAGGGCTCTGGCGGAGCTGTTCTGCCGGGGAAACTTCCCTCCGGGAGGGGGAAATCATCACCAATGATCCTCTCATTGGGAGGGGGGTCAATCTCCATCAACATCTTCACCAGCACCATCTCATCTCAAACCCTAGTTCATCTCTTGTATCCAATCTTTGTATCCAAACCTCAGATTAGTACCTGTGGGTTGCTAGTAGTGTTGATTACTCCTTGTAGTTAATGCTAGTTGGTTTACTTGGTGGAAGATCATATGTTCAGATCCATTATGCATATTAATACCCCTCTGATTATGAACATGAATATGACTTGTGAGTAGTTACATTTGTTCCTGAGGACATGGGAGAAGCCTTGCTATTAGTAGTCATGTGAATTTGGTATTCGTTCAATATTTTGATGAGATGTATGTTGTTATCCCTCTAGTGGTGTCATGTGAGCGTCGACTACATGACACTTCACCATTGTTTGGGCCTAGAGGGAGGCATTGGGAAGTAATAAGTAGATGATGGGTTGCTAGAGTGACAGAAGCTTAAACCCTAGTTTATGCGTTGCTTCACAAGGGGCTGATTTGGATCCATATGTTTCATGCTATGGTTAGGTTTACCTTAATACTTCTGTTGTAGTTGCGGATGCTTGCAATGGGGGTTAATCAGAAGTGGGATGCTTGTCCAAGTAAGGATAGCACCCAAGCACTGGTCCACCCACATATCAAATTATCAAAGTACCGAACGCGAATCATATGATAGTGATGAAAACTAGCTTGACGATAATTCCCATGTGTCCTCGGGAGCACTTTACTTCATATAAGAGTTTGTCCAAGCTTGTCCTTCGCTACAAAAAGGATTGTGCCATCTTGCTGGATCTTATTTACTTTTATTACTTGCTACTCATTACAAATTACCTTATCACAAAACTATCTATTACCGATAATTTCAGTGCTTGCAGAGAATACCTTACTGAAAACTGCTTATCATTTCCTTCTGCTCCTCGTTGGGTTCAACACTCTTACTTATCGAAAAGGATACGATAGATCCCCTACACTTGTGGGTCATCAAGACTCTTTTCTGACGCCGTTGCCGGGGAGTGAAGCGCCTTTGGTAGGTGGAACTTGGTAAGGAAAAATTTATATAGTGTGTTGAAATTTACTGTCACTTGTTACTATGGAACATAATCCTTTGAGGGGTTTGTTCAGGGTATGTTCATCTCGTCCGGAACCACAATTAGTTACTCCTCAACCTACTGAACCTACTGAAAATGTTTACTTCGAAATTCCTTCGGGTATGATAGAGAAACTGCTAGATAATCCTTTTGCAGGAGATGGAACATTGCATCCCGATTTGCACTTAATCTATGTGGATGAAGTTTGTGGATTATTTAAGCTTGCAGGTATGCCCGATGATGTTATCAAGAAGAAGGTCTTCCCTTTATCTTTGAAGGGAGATGCATTGACATGGTATAGTCTATGTGATGATATGGGATCATGGGACTACAAACGGTTGACATTGGAATTCCATCAGAGGTTTTATCCTATGCATCTTGTTCATCGTGATTGTAATTATATATATAATTTTTGGCCTTGCGAAGGAGAAAGCATCCCTCAAGTTTGGGGGAGGCTTAAGTCAATGTTATATTCATGCCCCAATCATGAGCTCTCAAGAGAAATGATTATTCAAAATTCTTATGCTCGGCTTTCTGACAACAATCGCTCCATGCTCGATACTTATTGTATTGGTTCCTTTATGATGAAGACTATTGAATTCAAATGGAATTTATTGGAGAGAATTAAATGCAACTCTGAAGATTGGGATCTCGACGAAGGTAAGGAGTCAGGTATAACACCTAAGTTTGATTGTGTTAAATCTTTTATGGATACCGATGTTTTCCGTAAATTTAGCACTAAATATGGACTTGACTTTGAGATAGTAGCTTCTTTCTGTGAATCTTTTGCCACTCATGTTGATCTTCCTAAGGAGAAGTGGTTTAAATATAATCATCCCATTGAAACAAAAGTAGTTGCACCTATTAAAGTGGAAGAAAAGACTATCACTTATAATGATCTTGTTGTTCCTACTGCTTATGTTGAGAAACCACCTTTCCCTGTTAGAATAAAGAATCATGCTAAAGCTTCAACTGTGGTCAACAAAAGTAACATTAAGACACCTAAACTCCCTAAGCAAATTAAAGTTGAACCTAAAATTTCTATGGTTAAAGATCTCTTGGCCGATAATATTGATGGGCATGTTATTTACTTCTGTGATGAAGCTGCTAGAATTGCTAGACCTGATGCTAAAGATAAAAATAGACATGTGGTAGGCATGCCAGTTATTTCTGTTAAAATAGGAGATCATTGTTATCATGGCTTATGTGATATGGGTGCAAGTGCTAGTGCAATACCTATTTCCTTATACAAAGAAATTATGTATGATATTGCACCAGCTGAAATAGAAGGTATTGATGTTACCATTAAGCTTTCCAATAGAGATACTATTTCACCAGTTGGGATTGTTAGAGATGTTGAAGTCTTGTGTGGGAAGGTTAAATATCCTGTTGGTTTTCTTATTCTTGGTTCCTGAGGGAGTCCTGGACTATGGGGTCCTCGGGCGTCCGGCCTGTTATCCATTGGTCGGACTGATGGGCCGTGAAGACATGATGATTGAAGGCTGCACCGTGTCCGGATTGGACTCTACTTGGCTTGGACGGCAAGTCTGGCGACCGAAGATTCCTTCTTATGTAACCGACTCCATGTAAACCCTAGATCCCCTTGGTATCTATATAAACTGAAGGGGATAGTCCGGAAAGGACAACATATATACTCATTACCATATTCATAGGCTAGGCTTCTAGGGTTTAGCCATTATGATCTCGTGGTAGATCAACTCTTGTAAAACCCGTATTCATCAATATCAATCAAGAAGGACGTAGGGTATTACCTCCATAGAGAGGGACCGAACCTGGGTAAGCATTGTGTCCCCTGTCTCCTGTTACCATCGATCGTAGACGCATAGTTCGGGACCCCCTACCCGAGATCCGCTGGTTTTGACACCGACATTGGTGCTTTCATTGAGAGTTCCACTGTGCCATCGACATAAGGCTCGATGGCCCCTTCGATCATCAGTAACGACGTTTTCCAGGGAGAAACCCACCTCCCCGGACAGATCTTCGGTATTCGGCGGCTTCGTACTGCGGGCCAACTCGTTTGGTCATCTGGAGCAGATCGAAAGCTATGCCCCTGGCCATCAGGTCAAATTCGGAAGCTTGAATTACGTCGCACACATCCGGGGAGATTTGATCTTCGACGGATTCGAGACCGCGGCAACCGCTCCCCATTGCCTCGATGAACATGGCCTAAACCTATCATCGGGCCACATCCAGGAGATAGCTCCTGTAGAAGCTCTGGCCTTAAATCCGGAGCAGATCATGTCGCCCGAAGATGGGAAGCTCGACCCCATCACGGGGGCTACTGATTCAGCGGCGCTGGAGCCGCACACAGATTCCACTTCATACGGTATCCGCATCAACGGAACCTCGGACTCGCCTCCGACGCCGAACTCCCAACCCTGCGAGCCCGCATACACTGAACTCGATCGGTTATCGATCTTCAAGTTCAGCGCCGCAGATGTCTTCCAACACTCTCCCATGGGCGACATCCTAAACTCGCTAAAAACCCTATCCCTGGCAGACGACCCATCTCCGAAATATGTTCGGTTCGAACTTAAGACGGACAACGGAGAATTTTGCTTCCCACCCGCCACCCACTTCATAGCCACTGTTAAACATGTAACCAACACACCCGATCTCCATGCCGAAGACATCGACGGTATGGACGACGATGAGGGGCAAGGCCAGAGCTTACTACCCGCTAGACATGGGACATGCACTTCCTGGTATGACGTGTGTATGATAGACACACCTTACGGCGCTCTCGACTATGAGATGGAGAATCCGGTCAAGGATAAACCACCTAGTACACAGCCCGGACACCGATGCTCTGGGCCTCATCGCCAAAGAGAAGACACTGCCAGCACCAGAAAAGATGATACTCCGGACGATGAAGACCCTGTTGAGGTAGAATCCGAGCAGGAGGAACAGGAAGATGGGCAAGATAGCCCTGACGAACAGGCCACATGTGGGGACTCGGAGGATAGCAACTATCTCCCCCTCTCCGAGGAGGAGGAGATCCTCGGCAATGAGGATTTAACCGCGCCAAAGGAACCTCTCGAGCAGGAGTGCTTTAAACGCCAACTTATAGCCACTGCAAGGAGCTTAAGAAAGAAGCAGCTGCAGCTTCAAGCAAGCCAAGACTTGCTCAATGATAGATGGACCGAGGTCTTGGCCGCTTAAGAATACGGCCTTAGCAGGCCAGAAAAAAGCCACCCCAAGAGTAGGTGGCTCCCTCAATACGATGGCAGGGCGATGGAGCCCATACCACCATCAAATAATGTGGCGGGACGATCACAGTTCGGTCCAGACAAAGCAGCAGCCCAAGCAGAGCACCATACCAACCCATCCGGCACGGAGGGTAGAGCAGTACGCACAAGATCGACGTACAGATCATGAAGATATACCCCGACCGACGACGATGGTCTCCCATCCAGACACTACAGAGCCGACCACGCCCGGTCCAAGCACCGTAAACGGAGCCCGCCAGAGATACTTCATAGTGTGGCCCAACATAGCCGCACACCCCCTCTGCTTCACGGACGAAGTAATGGAACACGAATTTCCAGACGGGTTTAAACCCATTAACATGGAATCATACGATGGGATAACAGACCCCGCAGTTTGGATCGAGGATTACCTCCTCCATATTCACATGGCCCGCGGAGACGACCTCCACGCCATTAAATACCTACCTCTCAAGCTTAAAGGGCCAGCTCGGTACTGGCTAAATAGTTTGCCAGATAATTCTATTGGCAACTGGGAGGATTTGGAAGACGCCTTTCGAGACAACTTCCAGGGAACATATGTCCGGCCATTATGCGCCGATGACTTAAGTCACATTGTCCAGGAGCCCGGCGAGTCAGCTAGGGAGCTCTGGACTAGGTTCTTAGTCAAAAAGAACCAAATTGTCGACTGTCCGAACGCAGAAGCCCTAGCGGCCTTCAAACATAGCATCCGGGATGAATGGCTCACGCGTCAGCTCGGCCAGGAAGGACCCAAATCCATAACAGCCCTCACCACTCTAATGAACCGTTTATGTGTGGGAGAAGACAATTGGCTTGCTCATAAAAGCAACGACGCCAGCGGCCCGGGAACTTCCGAAATCTGAGATGGCAACGGCAAGCCACGACGAACCAAACACAACAACATACGCTACACAACGGTGAATGCCGGATTTCACAATCTGAAGCCCAGTCAGCGGAAGAAGCCACTAAAGGCAAACCAGGATGGACCATCCACCCTTGACAGGATATTGGACCGACCTTGTTAGATTCACGGTCACCCTGATAGGCCAGCTAATCGTACCAACCATAACTGTTGGGTCTTCAAGCAGGCAGGCAAGCTTAACGCTAATCAGAAGGGGAGGAGGCCATCGGGTGATAAAGACGACGGATCGGCTCGCCAGCAGAACACCAAGGGCCAGAAAAAGTTCCCCTCCGATGTTCGACCACTCTCGGAGCGCAAATAGCAGTTCAGCTTCCGCCACCCACCTACTGTACTGGCAAAATTTGCACCACGTGCACATGACTATGCACTCAAGATACCATGGGCATTGGCAGAAGCACAATTTGGACAACCCTACAAGAATTCCCGTAACGTTTTTATATGTTTTTCTCATTTTTTCTATATCATCTTTAAAGAACAGGTGACCAACTGGACAACATCTACAGCGGACTCTATCGGAGTTCGGATCCATACACTCACCTAAGGGGTTACATCCATTAAGGATCCCCCTCCCTGAGGATGGGCTACGCAGACGTGCGACATGAGGTCCAAAATTACTTTTGGTAGACTGTCGGTGTCAAAACCAGCGGATCTCGGGTAGGGGGTCCCGAACTGTGCGTCTAGGCTGGATAGTAACAGGAGGCAGGGGACATGATGTTTTACCCAGGTTCGGGCCCTCTTGATGGAGGTAAAACCCTACGTCCTGCTTGATTAATATTGATGATATGGGTAGTACAAGAGTAGATCTACCACGAGATCGGAGGGGCTAAACCCTAGAAGCTAGCCTATGGTATGATTGTATGTTGTGGTTGTTGTCCTACGGACTAAAACCCTTCGGTTTATATAGACACCGGAGAGGGTTAGGGTTACACAAGGTCGGTTACAAAGGAGGAGATATCCATATCCGTATTGCCTAGCTTGCCTTCCACGCCAAGTAGAGTCCCATCCGGACACGAGACGAAGTCTTCAATCTTGTATCTTCATAGTCTAACAGTCCGGCCAATGGAGATAGTCCGGCTGTCCGGAGACCCCCTAATCCAGGACTCCCTCAGTAGCCCCTGAACCAGGCTTCAATGACGATGAGTCCGGCGCACAGTATTGTCTTCGGCATTGCAAGGCGGGTTCCTTCTCCGAATACATCACAGAAGAATTTGAATACGAGGATAGTGTCCGACCCTGCAAAATAAGTTCCACATTCCACCGTAGAGAGAATAATATTTTCGTAGATCTAATTTGCTGACTTGTCTTAACAGTATGACGTCATGTCATGGTCTGGTGATTATTCGAACCGTTGCCTTTAACCAGCCCCGCACATAACGCGAGGCAGTTTTTCGACACGTCTTGTCAAAGCAGAGATCGTGTCCCCTTATTACGGGATTCTCATCAATACGGGCGTGGGTAACCCAACCGCGCCATCAATTGCGGTGCTTGGGGGATAAGCGAGTTTTACGAGGCAAGTGGGGACGCTTAGCTTTGTCCGCCCATATAAAGGGATAAGGATTCACCTTTCTATCCATGCCTTCTTCCTCCTTTGCTCATCCGTTTTCGCACACTCGAGCTCTAGCGCCCAAGTCCACACTTCCCACCTCAACCTTCTCCAACCATGTCCGGAGCGGGAGGCAGGTGGATGGTCTCCTCCGTCACGGAGGGAGACATCAAGAAACTGAGGAGAGCCGGATACCTGCCCGACGACATCGCGCACCGGCTCCCAGATGAGGGGCAGCTCATCCCCACCCCCAGGCCCCATGAGAGGGTAGTATTCCTCACCCATTTCCTCCGCGGACTGGGATTCCCTCTCCATCCATTCGTCCGGGGGCTCATGTTCTATTACGGCCTGGATTTCCACGATCTGGCCCCGAACTTCATCCTCAACATCTCGGCGTTTATCGTCGTGTGCGAGGCCTTCCTCCGCATCAAGCCCCACTTCGGCTTATGGCTGAAGACCTTCAATGTCAAGCCGAAGGTGGTGGGCGGCCGCCAGGCGGAGTGCGGAGGCGCCATGGTGGGCAAGATGCCCAACGTAACATGGCTCGAGGGCTCCTTTGTGGAAACCATAAAGGGGTGGCAATCGGGGTGGTTCTACATCACCGAGCCGCGCGACCCTGTATGGGCAGCGGCCCCCGAGTTCCGATCTGGCATCCCCACGCGGCTCACCTCCTGGAAAGAGAAGGGCCTGTCCTGGGGTAGTTCGGAAGAGCTGACCGGACTCCAAACATGTATTCAAAACATGGTGAACAAGAAGCTCAAGCTTGTCAACATAGTCCAAGTTATGCTCATCCGCCGGATCCTCCCGTGCCAACAACGGGAGTTCAACTTGTGGGAGTTCGACCCGGCGCAGCACCGAACTCTGAACAGGCTCTTCGACACGACTCATGAAGATGCCTGGAGGGTGCTGTTCAAAAGTGCCGAGGTCCCCCCTCCTATTACTGAGGATCGCGGATTCAGCGCGAAGCGCCAAGCCAGTGCGGTAAGCTCCTTTACCTTTCACAGGATACTTATTTTTTTATAGATTGACTCTATGCGGGATCTAATGTCCCGTACCTTTGAAAGGACTAGCAAAAGATGGCCGGATAGATCGATTGTCCGGCTCCTTTGCCCGAAGGCCCCGCAGACGCTCTTCTGGCGAAGATGTTGACTCCGGCCCCTTATACGGTGCCGGAGAAGACCAAGAAGGCCAAGGGAACCCGAAAGAGTTCCCGACGCCAGGCGTCGTCGGACTCACCGTCCGATGACTCTGCGGCGCACTCTTTCCCCGAAGACGAGGAAGAAGAAGAAGATGCTCCCCCACCGACTGGGAAAGACAGAAAAAGGAAGGCTGCCCCAACTGGGGGGGCTGAAGTGTCCAAGAAGGGAAGGACTCTCCTTCCGGACAGCTCCACCGCCGCCGACAAAGGCGAAGACGAGTGGTTGCCCAGGGCCAAGCCCCCGGGGAGATCGTAAGTATTCGGATACCAGAGTAACCCATATGATTACTTTGTCGCAATGCTTTCCCTAACGCCGAACACAATTATGCAGGCCGCCCCGAGCCAGTATCGATGTATCGTCGGACGGCTCCTTGGGCTTGTCGGACATGCATGGATAGCGATCCAGTCCCGACCGCCACCTCCCCTCATCCTGCCGACGACGCCGAGGTGTTGTCTCAAGAGGCACCGGATCGAGGGGAGACAGTCCCGGAGGCGCCTCAAGGCGACCTTCCGGACTCCGGGAGCCGAGGGGACGGGGCCCCTGAGAGCTCCGAGTTCGGCCCTCAGCCGAACACCGCGCCGGAACCTCCAGCGGTTCCAGGCTCGGGCAGGCGGCCTCCTTCTAAGAGGGGCAAGACGCCTGTGCCGGTGACCTCTGTCCATCCAGAGGCGCCGGACAATCTGCTGGAAGCGCTTCGCAGCGCTTCCATCGACGAGGAGCACCGCACTATCATGAGTGCGGTGATCCAGAAGGTTCAGTCCGCCAAGAGCGGATTGACTGAAGCCTGTGCCAGCCTTCTAACAGGCTTCGAGGTAAGTGTTTTAAAATGTAGTAGAAATATTACCGCATAGACAGTAGCCCCTGATGCTTTGTTCGGTGTTCACAAAGAAAAGCCGAACAGAGGATCAAATAATATCGCAGGAGTCTAATATAAGTGTGTCAATATGCATATGCAGGCTTCGCTGCTGGCGTCCGCCGCACTGACTGCGGAGGTCGCCGTACTGAAGCAGGACCTCGAGGGGTCCAGGAAAGAGCTCGGCCTTGCCAAGAGGCAGCTCGAGGAGAACAAGGGTAAGTAATACCCTGTCTATAGATATGTATATATAAAAGAGGACGCGATTGCAAAATGACAGGATCATCGTATGTTTGCCAGGGGCCACGACCGAGGTGGCGACCCTGAAGCAAGCGCTAACCAAGGCCGAAGATAAAGCGGCCAAGGAGCGCACCGAGCGAGAGAAGCACGAGGCTCGGGTGGGCGAGGTGCAGCAAGAGCTCCAGGCTCTCGTGGCGAAGCACGAGGCGTTGGAGCTTGACTCAAAGACGCGGGAGTCTGAGCTTGCCGCGGCCCTCGAGAGTGTAAAAAGTGCCAAGGCCGAAGCCCAAAAGGCCCTCCAAGAGATCGACGCGATGAAGAAGATAGCGGCGGGTAAGGCTTTCTATATGCAAAGCAAGCATGTAAAAGTAAATTACCGATTACTTACCCGGATCCGGAGCTCTTCAGGAGCATTCGCATATTTGCCCCGCAGTGTGTCCGATGCCGCACAATTTTACCAGGCCGAGGACGGAAGCTCGACGGAGAAGCTGTTCTGGTCTCAGTATGCTGAGGCCGGACATCCGGTGCCAATGAGCGACCAGCTGAAGCAGATGGTCGAGCTACATAAGGCGGCCGATCAGGCCATGAAGAGCTTTATAGTCCGGCTGTGGCCTAGCGACGCCCTTCCGAACAGCTTCTTCGGCCTGGTGAGGTGGCTTGTAGATGCCTGCCCGCGGCTGGAGGTCATCAAGCGATCTGTCTGCATTGAAGGTGCACGCCGGGCTTTCGCCCGTGTGAAATTGCAGTGGGTCAAGCTGGACGCCGTGAAGCTGATCAAGGAGGGGCCGCCGGAGGGCAAGGAGCACCGCCACCCCGAGATGTATTACGAGGGTGTTCTGCCGGGTGCCCGTCTCATAGCGGACGAGTGTTCAAAAGATGTAATATTTGAGTGAGACTTGCTCATTTTATCCTGTATGTATGAAAACTTGTTTCATATGCGCTATGCAACGCTTGTTGGAATTTAAAATATTACCTTCTGTTTGGCTGTTTATCCAATCTGAGAGATGGCTAGTCCTCAGCTTCTGCCCCCATGCCACGAGTGCTGGGGTGTTCGGGATAAACCTGAGCACTCTTGTTCCCATGTTTGGGTCCTTCGAGGGAGGTGCTCAGCACAGCGAACAAGGCAACCGGACTAATAATGCTTTATCACTCTCACTTAGCCATAGAATTCTATAATTTTAAATTTCGGCGAAGCCCCTGGTATTCGGAAGGCCGAATTCGGGGCACGATACACGCCTTTAAGCCGGACATGGCTGGCCCCTCGCTCTAAGCGGCATAAGTCTTTAGGGACTTGAAAACCTCGCCGAACAGCGACCAGTCTCTCGCCTTATCATGACAGTCAATTTTAGCTTTCTCTACTAAGGTGCTGAACCCAGTAGAACTGGGGCACAATCGCAGTAGTTCTCCTAGCGCTACCTTAGCTGATAGAGTAGAACGTAAGGTACCAAAACATAGGAGCCGGGCAAACCCAACATTTGACCAAAGACATGATTCGGAGCTGATGCATATAATGCTATAAGTTTGGGGTGCCGCACTTGTGAAAGTGTTCGGACTTTTCACACCGCATTTTGGGGTACGTAAGCCCCTGGTGTATTGGCCGTACCATAGTGTACGGCTGCAAGGCGTCATTAATGAACACACACACACACACACACACACACACACATATATATATATATAACAAGAATGCAATAATAGTCGTAATGTCATGCATTGTTTATTAAATAATTGCATTAAAGTAGAGTGATACAGATAGTGCGATAAGCAAAGAGTAGGACTATGTCCCTTCCAAGGGCAAGCTAAGGAATGATATTAAATTGAATATTTCACTCGTTACTGTAATCAACCTGGGAATTCCGTGGTATAAAGTAGCTGTCTGCCTCCTTGGTTGCTGCATCATGTGTTCGGCAATAGTGCTGCCGGACAGTGTTTCCAGAGATTAAGGTCCTGAAAGAAAAAGAAAATTAACCAAACGAGAAGCCCCTAGTGCGGTTTAGGCCGCGTCTTGTGGCGTGCCACAGTTGTGCCCCCCTCCCCACCTATGCCATGATATTTTTAATGCGGAATTATGTACGTGCGGCACGAGTTTCGCCGCTGAGCTGGGATTAGGGTGGCCGCCGTATTGCTACGCGAGCTCAGATCGTGCCAGGCGGTCTATTTGCTGGTTGCCCTGAGCGCGCTTGAAGGTGTCCGGGCTGTGAAGCACCGAACTGGTTGATTACCTTGAGAGGCTGCTTTGCATTTCTGCTCCGAGGGCTGCGGTGTGCTCCTCTATTCGGAGAGAGCGCTCTGTGTTTCCATAGTCTGTAATAACTCCGCGAGGTCCTGGCATCTTGAGCTTGAGGTATGCATAATGCGGTACCACATTGAATCTAGCAAATGCGGTTCGCCCGAGCAGCGCGTGATAACAACTGCGGAACGGGACTATATCGAAGATTAACTCTTCGCTTCGGAAGTTGTCCGGGGATCCGAAGACCACTTCCAGTGTAATTGAGCCTGTGCAATGGGCCTCTACACCTGGAATGACGCCCTTAAAGGTCATTTTTGTGGGTTTGATCCTTGAGGGGTCTATACCCATTTTGCGCACTGTGTCCTGATAAAGCAGGTTCAGGCTGCTGCCGCCATCCATAAGGACTCGAGTGAGGTGAAATCCGTCAATGATTGGGTCTAGGACCAGTGCGGCGAATCCGCCATGACGGATACTAGTGGGGTGGTCCCTGCGATCGAAGGTGATCGGGCAGGAGGACCAAGGGTTGAACTTTGGGGCGACTGGCTCCAACGCATATACGTCCCTGAGCGCACGCTTCCGCTCCCTCTTGGGGATGTGGGTTGCGTATATCATGTTCACCGTCCGCACTTGCGGGGGAAACCTCTTCTGTCCTCCAGTGTGCGGCTGCCGGGGCTCCTCCTCGTCATCGCTATGCGGCCCCTTGTCCTTGTTTTCGGCAATTAACTTGCCGGCCTGCTTGAACACCCAACAATCCCTGTTGGTGTGATTGGCTGGCTTGTCTGGGGTGCCGTGTATTTGACACGAGCGATCGAGTATACGGTCCAAGCTGGACGGACCCGGCGTACTTTGTTTGAATGGCTTTTTCCGCTGACCGGGTTTAGAGCCTTTGAATCCGGCATTGACTGCGTATCCTCAGTATTTTCGCTGTTAATGCGGCGCTTATGTTTGTTGCGACGTGACCTGCTATTGCCATCCTTGGTATCTGAGGTACCATGGTTCTTTGATATGTTATTACTGCGAGCCAGCCAGCTGTCTTCTCCCGCACAAAAGCGGGTCATGAGCGTCGTGAGAGCTGCCATAGATTTCGGCTTTTCCTGACCAAGGTGCCGGGCTAGCCACTCGTCTCGGATGTTGTGTTTGAAAGCCGCTAAGGCCTCCGCATCCGGACAGTCGACGATTTGATTTTTCTTTGTAAGGAACCGAGTCCAGAATTGCCTGGCCGACTCTTCTGGCTGCTGAATTATGTGGCTCAAGTCATCGGCGTCTGGTGGTCGCACATAAGTGCCCTGAAAGTTGTCGAGGAATGCGGCTTCCAGATCTTCCCAACAGCTAATGGAGTCCGCTGGCAAGCTGTTAAGCCAATGCCGCGCTGGTCCTTTGAGCTTTAGTGGGAGGTATTTGATGGCGTGTAAGTCATCACCGCGGGCCATGTGGATGTGGAGGAGGAAATCCTCAATCCATACTGCGGGATCTGTTGTGCCGTCGTATGATTCAATATTTACAGGTTTGAAACCTTCTGGGAATTGATGTTCCATTACTTCGTCTGTGAAGCATAAGGGGTGTGCGACACCTCTGTATTGGGCTATATCGCGACGCGGCTCGAATGGGTCTTGCCCGCTGTGTTCGGCCCGGCCAAATTTGCTTTAACTGTATCCGACGTGACGTTTATCGTCTTGCAGAGTGGTGCGCCATCGTGATCCGTAGATCGATCTTGCATGCTTTACTTTGTCCTCCAATATGTCTCGCAGGTCTGGCGTATCTCCCCATGCCTTTTTTATTTGAATGGCGTCGGGGTGGAGGCTGAGCTTTTGGCTGGAATGCCTCTCTATCGCAGCCACGAGGTGGCCGATCAGCCGTGTCATATGCTTCTTCCTCCAGTCGGGGTAGTAACCTGCACTTTGGGTAATTATTGGAGGGGCGCTCGAGTTTATATTCCTCGGCCGCGAGGACTTCAGTCCATCTGTCAGCTAGCAGATCTTGATCAGTTTGAAGCTGCTGCTGCTTTTTCTTCAGGCTATTTGCCGTGGCCATAAGCCGGCGCTTGAAGCGCTCTTGTTTGACGAGATCCTCTGGTACGGCGAATTCATCGTCGCCGAGGCTTTCCTCGTCTTCGGAGGGGGGGATGTAATTGTCATCCTCCTCCTCTCCGTCTGCCACTCTCTCAGGAGAGGTGGCTCCTTCATCCTCCTGCTCTAAATATTGCTGGAGGGGATTGTTGTTGTCTTCGGCACTATCCGGAGTGTTATTATCTCCTGTGCCGGTATCACCACTTTTGCTTTGGCGGGACTTAGAGCGGCGCCGCTGACGTCGGCGCTTGGGTTGCTTCTTGGAGGGGTCATCCTCCGCTATCTCGTCGCCATTGCCTTCGTTGGGTGTATCCACCATGTATATGTCATATGACAAGGTGGCTTTCCAGTGCCCTATAGGTGCTAGTTCATGTTCGTCTCCTACATCGTCATCCATACCGTCGATGCCTTCGGAGTCGAAGTCGAGCATGTCGGTTAAATCATCGACAGTGGCTACGAAGTGGGTGGTGGGTGGGCGTCGAATTTCTTCGTCGTCCGCATCCCAATCCTGTTGGCCATAGTCCGGCCAAGGCTCTCCTGACAAAGAGAGAGACCTTAGTGAATTTAGAATGTCGCCGAAGGGCGAGTGCTGAAAGATATCCGCGGCGGTGAATTCCATGATCGGCGCCCAATCGGATTCGATTGGCAGGGGCGCGGATGGTTCGGAGTCCGGAAAAGAGTCCGGCACCTTGGAGTCACGGGCTGCGCAGAGGGTTAGGCTGGTGTCTGGCTCGATCGTCGTTGAGACTACATCCCCTGAGGCGGTGTCTAACGACCCGTCCTCGATTGGCGCAGTGGGCTCTGGGCTAAGGGTCAGAGCTAATGCGGGCGCGGTCTCTAGGGTACTGTTCGGCGACAGAGCTAGGTCATACCTATCGTGACAGTGCGACACGCCCGGCTGTGGCTCGAATCCGTCGAAGACCACTTCTCCGCGGACGTCGGCCGTGTAGTTCAAACTTCCAAACCTAACCTGATGGCCAGGGGCGTAGCTTTCAATCTTCTCCAGATGGCCAAGCGAATTAGCCCGCAGTGCAAAGCCGCCGAATAGGAAGATCTGTCTCGGGAGAAAAGTATCACCCTGGACCGCATCGCTATCGATGATAGTAGGAGCCATCAAGCCTAACGGCGACGAAAAAGAGGAACTCTCAATGAAAGCACCAATGTCGATGTCAAAACCGGCGGATCTCGGGTAGGGGGTCCCGAACTGTGCGTCTAGGCCGGATGGTAACAGGAGGCAGGGGACACGATGTTTTACCCAGGTCCGGGCCCTCTTGATGGAGGTAAAACCCTACGTCCTGCTTGATTAATATTGATGATATGGGTAGTACAAGAGTAGATCTACCACGAGATCGGAGAGGTTAAACCCTAGAAGCTAGCCTATGGTATGATTGTATGTTGTGGTTGTTGTCCTACGGACTAAAACCCTTCGGTTTATATAGACACCGGAGAGGGTTAGGGTTACACAAGGTCGGTTACAAAGGAGGAGATATACATATCCGTATTGCCTAGCTTGCCTTCCATGCCAAGTAGAGTCCCATCCGGACACGAGACGAAGTCTTCAATCTTGTATCTTCATAGTCTAACAGTCCAGCCAATGGAGATAGTCCGGCTGTCCGGAGACCCCCTAATCCAGGACTCCCTCATAGACCGCACTCTTTATTCCGAGCTTGTACTATGCTCCTTTTCCTCTCATCCCGACCACGAGCATGTCAGATAGCCAGGTCCGTGGTTTCTCTTTATATATATATATATACACATAAATTTATCATTGGCACATCGCTCCGTTCTCAGTAAGCCTCACCCGAACCGATCTCTCATATCCTTTCAACAATAAAGTGGGACCTTAACGACTGCTTTGCAGATGCACCTCGGCACACCCTGCCAGGGGCTCGGCATGGGAACGAATGAATTGCCAGTAAAAGTCCGAATAGCTCTATAGCATACTTCGGCGTCGCAAGTTTGGCCTTATATGCACCAGCTCCGAATCATTGTCTTGGGGTAATAGTTGGGTTGCCCGGCTCCTGTGTTTGCTACCCTACGTGCTGCTCTATCGGCTAGGGTAGTAAAGGGAGAACTACTGCGATTGTGCCCTGGCCTAGACCGGATGAGCACCTCAGTAGAGAAAGCCGAAAACTGACTGTCATGATGAGGCGAGAGCTGGTCAACCACTTGATGACTTATTGGAATCTTTAGTGATTCTCCGTGTAATACGAGGGATCTTTTTCAGGTCAGATATGTAAGGCAACACACGCCGCATACACACCAGGGGCTATGTCGTAGCCCCACCATAAAACTCATGTGGTTAAGTGAAAGTGTTAATGCCTTATAGTCCGATTGCCTGGTTCGCCGCATTATCACCTCCTTCATGGACCAAGATGTTGGATAAAGAGTGATTAAATGCTTTTCCGAACACCCCCATACTTCCTACGAGGGGGCTGAAGTCGACAACTGGAAAACTTTCAGATTATATTAAAACGACCACACAGGAGGAATTCAAGCTTTTCGAGCAAAACATAAATAGATTAACTATAAAGTTGTCCTTTACAATCATCATACACCTCACTCGAACATTATGTTCTTTGAACATTGACCCTTAATCGAGCGGGCGGCCTCCAGGATGTCTTCAAAATAATGCTCTGGTTTCGGACGGTCCTCGCGTTTGGGCGGACCCTTCGTTGCGACATCGATGGCCTTCATCTTCCCCCAGAATGTCTTGACTCGGGCAAGGGCCATTCGTGCACCTTCAATGCACGCTGATCGCTTCACAACATCGATTTGCGGCACTGCATCGACAAGCTTCTGCACCAAACCGAAATAGCTATTCGACATAGGCTCGGTCGGCCATAGTCGGACTATGAATCCTTCTTGGCAGCGCCAGATATCCTATGAAGTTTAGCCCATTGGGACATCTGTTCATTAAGCAGCAACGGGCGTTTTGACACACCAAACTATGACAAAAAAGCTTCTCCGTTGCATATCCAACTCGCGCTTTGTAATACCGCGCTGCATCGGAAGAACTCTTTGGCAAGTCCAAATACTCGTCCGGAGAACTCCACACTTGGTTCAGCTAAACATAGTTCGGGTCACCGAACTTTGTCTGTAGCAGAAAAGGCTTTCCAGCCAATATCTCTTTCGCCTGCCGAACCTCCTCACAGAGTGCTCTGGATTCTGATTGCGCTTCTCTTGCCTCCTGTTGGGCCTTGTCCAGTTCAGTAGTTAAGGCTTTATTCTCCTTCTCAAGAAATTCGCAGCGGCTAGTAGCATCCTCCAAAGCGAGTGTCATCGTGGATATCTTCTCATCGCCCTGGCATCGTGCAACTTGTTCGGCCTTCAGTTCAACCGATGCTCCTTCAGCAGCAACATCACTAAACTAGGGCTGCTCCTTGGCCCAGATTAGCTCCACCCGAAGAGCCTCCACGGCGGCAACATCATCTGCATTTTATGCACATCTCATTAAAGCTCTTTCCCGCCTCAAGCACACTAGGTTAAAGAATGCTCGAAATACATACCTTGCGAGTCATCAAGACACCTGTTGATCAACGCAATGTCATCCTCCGCAATATCCAGCTTTCGATGTAGTTCGGCCACTTCCGTATTCTGGGTAGCCGCAGGAGGGGAAGCAGCCTGTATTTCAAATGAAACCAAGGTTAATACCTGAGCATATCTCTTTGATCCTCCGACCGCTCCCTTCGGAAGACAATCCGAGTCTAAGGGGTTACTGCATATACAACAGGTGCATTCTATCAATGAAATTCAATTGATAAAGCTACATCACAAACCTCAAAACCTCTTAGAAGGCTTGTGAAGGCCTCGTTCAATCCACTCTTCACGGATAGAACCCTTTCGACCATCGTAACCATCAAGGAATGGTGCTCTTCTGAAATGGATGCTCGTCGTCGCATGTCCGTTAGCATTTCCGGCGCACCTGGGTCCTCAGGAACTACCGCCGGAGTACGGCATTCTAGTGAAGGAACCCGCTTCCTTGCCTCCAGAACCGTGTCCGACTGTAAATCGGATGGTTTGGGGACACCAGTCTCGATCCCGGAACCTCGGGTGACGGAGTTACCGCCTTCGGGTGCCCTTTGGGATGATACCTCGGTATCATCTCCTCTGTTGGGCGATGGGGCCGAAGGAGGCGTGTCACTCTCCATCATCTCTTGGAAGGCTTCCCCTCCTGATCTTCGGAGGCGACCCTCTTCTTGCCCTAGAAGGCTCCCTCTGCACTCTTGCCCTTGGGAAAAAGGATTTTGGTTTCCCCGGACGCAGCCACCTGGTACGGTGTTGGAATCAGCATTCTCGTTAGCAGGTCAGTCGCAGGGCCTTCGGGAAGAGGCGCCGGACACCAGATTAACACCGCTTTCTTTATCCACTCCTGTACAGGGATAGATTGTTAAGTATCTTGTTAAGAGATGTCTGAAGGGAAGGTGCTCGGATATCGAGTACTTACCGAAGTGTCCGGATGATTGCAGTCAAGGCCAACGTCTTCGGTGGTGTCCGTCCATTGCTCTCGTTCCTCGAAATATAATTTCCACATTCCTTCGTGCGTAGTGCCGAAGAAGTGCTGTAAAGTCCGCCGCCCTTCTGGGTTAAACTCCCACATACGAAGAGGCCGCCGCTGACATGGCAGGATCCGGCGGACTAGCATTAGTTGAACAACGCTCACAAGATTGATGCCCTTCTCGGTAAGGCATCAGATGCGGCTTTGCAGAGTCTGCACTTCGTTGACGGATCCCCAGTCCAATCCCTGGAGCCATGAAGTGAGCTGAGTTGGAGGACCTGGTCGGAATGCAGGTGTAGCCGCCCACTTGGAGCCCCACAACTCGTTGATATAAAACCACCCCTGCTGCCATAGGTCGGAAGATTTGGCGAAAGATCCTTCAGGCCAAACCACGCCGGACAGCTTTCCTATTATGACGCTGCCGCACTCTGCGTGCTCCTCCTCTGCCACCTGCGACCTCATGTCAAAGGTCTTGAGCCACAAACCAAAGTGCGGAGGAGTCCGGAGTAAGGCCTCACACGTGACGATAAATGTCGAGATGAGGAGAATAGAGTCCGGGGCCAAATTGTGAAAATCTAGTCCATAGTAGAACATGAGCCCCCGGATGAAGGTGTTAAGCGCGAACCCTAGCCCATGAAGAAAGTGGGATACAAATACTACCCTCTCTCTAGATCTGGGGGACGGTATGACTTGCCCTTATGCCGGAAGCCGATGAAAGATTTCCGAGGTCAGATACCTCGCTGCGCGGAGCTTCACAATATCCTCCTCTGTGACAGAAGAAGCCACCCACCGGCCCTGATGGTTGGATCCGGACATGACTAGGGCTGGTGGCGATTGGAACCCGGGGGTTGGAACTTGGGGTGGCTGGGATTGAGGAAGAAGCAAGCGCAAAGGAAGAAAACGAGACTGGGTCTATATTAAGGCCCCGAATATTGGGCGTCTTCCCGGGGGTCTCCAAATTTACCTATTACCAAGGAGTTGTACCCAGGGGAAGGTTGGGTTACCCATGCCTGCATTAATGAAAATCCCATAAATAAAGGGACACGATCTCTGCCTTAACGAGATGTGCCAGTAAAACCGCACCCCGAGACGTGGGGCGGCTCGCTAGTCGACGGTTGGAAATAGCAACCGGGCAGGTGTCATATGATGTCATGAACAATTATCAACAAGTTGGGCTCATGAGGGTATTATATCCTTTGCCATTGTATACACAGGTCCGAATATACTTACTTCGTCCAAAGACTATGCTGGAGTTCGGAAGGAGGGAACCCGCCTTTCAATGCCCAAGACAAATCTGCGCGTCGGACTCCTCTTCATTGAAGCCGGGCTCAGGGGCTACTGAGGAAGTCCTGGACTAAGGGGTCCTCGAGCGTCCGACCTGTTATCCATGGGCCAGACTGATGGGCCGTGAAGACATGAAGATTGAAGACTGCACCGTCTCCGGATTGGACTCTACTTGGCGTGGACGGCAAGTCTGGCGACTGAAGATTCCTTCTTATGTAACTGACTCCATGTAAACCCTAGATCCCCTCGGTGTCTATATAAACCGAAGGGGATAGTCCGGAAAGGACAACATATATAATCATTACCATATTCATAGACTAGGCTTCTAGGGTTTAGCCATTACGATCTCGTGGTAGATCAACTCTTGTAACACCCGTATTCATCAATATCAATCAAGTAGGACGTAGGGTATTACCTCCATAGAGAGGGCCCGAACCTGGGTAAGCATTGTGTCCCCTGTCTCCTGTTACCATCGATCCTAGACGCACAGTTTGGGACCCCCTACCCGAGATCCGCCGGTTTTGACACCGACAGTTCCCCACAAGATAGCTTTTGTCCCATTATATTTGGTAGACCCTTCTTGAATACTGTCAAAGCTAAGATAGACTGCAATAAGGATATTGTTTCTATTGGTTTAGGGGATATGTCTCATGAGTTTAATTTTGCTAAATTTAGTAGACAACCCCGTGATAAAGAATTGCCTAGTAAGGATGAAATTATTGGTCTTGCTTCTATTGTCGTGCCTCCTACTGATCCCTTAGAACAATATTTGCTAGACCATGAAAATGATATGTTCATGAACGAAAGAAGGGAAATAGATGAACTATTCTTTAAACAGGGACCTATTCTGAAACACAACTTGCTTGTTGAAATCCTAGGGGATCCTCCCCACCCAAGAGTGATCCCGTGTTTGAGCTTAAACCATTACCCGATACTCTTAAATATGCTTATCTTGATGAAAAGAGGATATATCCTGTTATTATTAGTGCTAACCTTTCAGAGAAGGAGGAAGAGAAATTATTGAAAACTCTGAAGAAGCACCGTGCTGCTATTGGATATACTCTTGATGATCTTAAGGGCATTAGTCCCACTCTATGTCAACACAAAATAAATTTGGAGGAAGACGTCAAACCAGTTATTGATCACCAACGACGGCTGAATCCTAAGATGAAAGAAGTAGTAAGAAAGGAAATATTGAAGCTCCTTGAGGCAGGTATAATTTATCTCGTTGCTGATAGTCAGTGGGTAAGTCCTGTCCATTGTGTCCCTAAGAAGGGAGGTATTACTGTTGTTCCTAATGATAAAGATGAATTGATCCCACAAAGAATTATTATAGGTTATAGGATGGTAATTGATTTCCACAAATTAAATAAGGCTACTAAAAATATCATTACCCTTTTCCTTTTATTGATCAAATGCTAGAAAGATTATCCAAACATACACATTTTTGCTTTCTAGATGGTTACTCTGACTTCTGTCAAATACATGTGTCAGCTGATGATCAATCAAAGACCACTTTTACTTTCCCTTTCGGTACTTTTGCTTATAGACGTATGCCTTTTGGTTTATGTAATGCACCTGCTACCTTTCAAAGATGCATGATGGCTATATTCTCTAACTTTTGTGAAAAGATTTGTGAGGTGTTCATGGATGATTTCTCTGTTTATGGATCCTCTTTTGATGATTGCTTGAGCAACCTTGATCGAGTTGTGCAGAGATGTGAAGAAACTAATCTTTTCTTGAATTGGGAGAAGTGCCACTTTATGGTGAATGAAGGTATTGTCTTGGGGCATAAAATTTCTGAAAGAGGTATTGAAGTTGACAAAGCTAAAGTTGATGGTATTGAAAAGATGCCATGTCCCAAGGACATTAAAGGTCTAAGAAGCTTCCTTGGTCACGCCGGTTTTTATAGGAGGTTCATTAAGGACTTCTCAAAAATTTCTCGTCCTCTGACTAGTCTATTACAAAAAGATATTAATTTTGTCTTTGATGATGATTGTGTAGAAGCATTTGAAATACTTAAGAAAGCATTAATTTCTGCACCTATTGTTCAGCCACCTGATTGGAATTTACCCTTTGAAATTATGTGTGATGCTAGTGATTATGTTGTAGGGGCTGTTCTAGGGCAAAGAGTTGATAAGAAATTAAATGTTATTCAATATGCTAGTAAAACTCTAGACAATGCCCAGAGAAATTATGCTACCACTGAAAAGGAATTTTTAGCAGTTGTATTTGCTTGTGATAAGTTCAGACCTTATATTGTTGATTCTAAAGTAACTATTCACACTGATCATGCTGCTATTAAATATCTTATGGAAAAGAAGATGCTAAACCTAGACTTATTAGATGGGTTCTCTTGCTACAAGAATTTGATTTGCATATTATTGATAGAAAGGGAGCTGAGAACCCTGTTGCAGACAACTTGTCTAGGTTAGAAAATGTTCTTGATGGCCCACTACCTATTGATAATAGCTTTCCTGATGAACAATTAAATGCCATAAATGCTTCTCGTACTGCTCCATGGTATGATGATTACGCTAATTATATTGTTGCTAAATTTATACCACCTAGTTTCACATACCAGCAAAAGAAAATTTTCTTCTATGATTTGAGACATTACTTTTCGGATGACCCACATCTTTATAAAGGAGTAGATGGTATTATTAGACGTTGTGTACCTGAGCATGAACAAGAACAAATCCTACGCAAGTGTCACTCCGAAGCCTATGGAGGACACCATGCTGGAGATAGAACTGCACACAAGGTATTGCAATCCGGATTTTATTGGCCTACTCTCTTCAAGGATGCCCGTAATTTTGTCTTGTCTTGTGATGAATGTCAAAGAATTGGAAATATTAGTAGACGTCAAGAAATGCCTATGAATTATTCACTTGTTATTGAACCATTTGATGTTTGGGGCTTTGATTATATGGGACCTTTTCCTTCCTCTAATGGGTATAAACATATTTTAGTTGCTGTTGATTACGCTACTAAGTGGGTAGAAGCTATTCCAACTAGTAGTGTTGATCATAATACCTCTATTAAGATGCTTAAAGAAGTTATTTTCCCGAGGTTTGGAGTCCCTATATATTTAACGACTGGTGGTGGTTCACATTTTATTCATGGTGCGTTTCGTAAAATGCTTGCTAAGTATGATGTTAATCATAGAATTGCATCTCCTTATCATTCACAATCTAGTGGTCAAGTAGAATTAAGACAGAGAGCTCAAATTAATTTTGCAAAAGACTGTTAATAGATCTAGAAAGAATTGGTCCTAGAACCTTGATGATGCATTATGGGCTTATAGAAATGCATATAAAAATCCTATGGGTATGTCTCCGTATAAAATGGTTTATGGCAAAGCATGTCACTTACCTCTTGAATTAGAACATAAGGCATATTGGGCTATTAAAGAGCTCAACTATGACTTCAAACTTGCCGGTGAGAAGAGGTTATTTGACATTAGCTCACTTGATGAATGGAGAACCCAAGCCTATGAAAATGCCAAGATGTTTAAATAAAAGGTTCAAAGATGGAATGATAAAAGGATACAAAAGCGTGAGTTCAATGTAGGTGATTATGTATTGCTATACAACTCTCGTTTAAGATTTCTTGCAGTCGAACTTCTCTCTAAATGGGAAGGTCTTTACGTTATCAAGGAGGTCTATCATTCTGGTGCCATAAAAACCAAAAACTTCGAAGGCACAAATCCGAAGGTGGTGAACGGTCAAAGAATTAAACATTATATCTCAGGTAATCCCATAAATGTTGAAACTAATGTTATTGAAACCGTAACCCCAGAGGAATACATGAAGGACACTTTCGGGAATGTTTCAGACTCCGAAAAGGAATAGGTACATGGTACGGTAAGTAAACCGACTCCAAAAGAGTTCTAATGGCAATATTTCTCCGTTTTGGAATATTTAGAAAAAATAGGAAAATAACAAGCAGACCGGAAAGGACACAAGGCTTCCACGAGGGTGGGAGGCGCGCTCTACCCCCCTCGGTGCGCCCTCTGCCTCGTGGGCACCTCGTGTGCTCTCCGGACTCCGTTTTCTTGCACAATACTTCTTTTGGTCGGTAAAAATTCATTATATAATCTCCCGAAGGTTTTGACCACCGTATCACGCAAATATCTCTTGTCTTTCTTTCGAGCTGTCTTCTGTCAGGGTTGTCAAGGCCAGGCATCATGTCTACCCCCTCCTTCAACAATGGTGACAATGATGCTTGGCTAATGAAGATAGAACTGAAGAGGGAAGAACCTATGGAGATCAACAAGGATGAAGGTATCAAGAAGGCCAAGGAGGACCAAGTTCCGGCAGTAGAAGACATCCTTCAACTTGATCACAATCTTTGTACCCCAACTGAGATCGAAGCTTTCAAGATGATTGAGTTAGCTCGTATACAAAACAAGTATCTCACACGTGAAAATATTTTGTTGAAGGAGCATATCATCGCACTCAAGGGCATTATCCGCAAGTTGGAGGACCTCCTACGCTCGATGTGTGAGTATCCATCATCAACAACTCCACCTTCTTCACCAACAAGGAAGAACCGAGTATCTGGTATGGGCACTCCCCTTGGCAACTGCCAAGCTTGGGGGAGTGCCCCGGTATCGTATCACCATCACTTTTATCTTTACCGTTTTTCTTAGTTCGATCCTTTTGATAATATCTTGATCTAGTAGAATAAAGCTTTAGTATGATCTAGTTGTGAGTTTTGCTTTATGATCCCTCTATGTAATCGAGTCCGTGAGCTATATAATAAATATTAGTGTTGAGTCAAGGGCTTGATTATTTTGCTATGATCTTGAGGGAATAAAATAAAAGGAGAAAGAAATAAAAAGAAATAAAGAGTTCATATGGATCTTATGGAGAGTAATGAGCTCACATATAAAGAGTATGATGATTAAAAGTTGTTGAGAGTTGAAAAACATAGTTTTGGTCATCGTTGCAATTAATAGGAAGTAATAAAGAAAGAGAGGTTCACATATAAATACACTATCTTGGACATCTTTTATGATTGTGAGCACTCATTAAAGTATGATATGCTAAAGAGTTGACGTTGGACGGGTAAGACAACATAACGGGTTATGTTTTCTTACATCTGAGATAAATTATATTGTCATGGATCATCCAACATGTTGAGCTTGCCTTTCCCTCTCTTGCTAGCCAATTTCTTTGCACCAAGTAGAGATACTACTTGTGCTTCCAAATATCCCTAAACCCAGTTTTGCCATGAGAGTCCACCATATCTACCTATGGATTGAGTAAGATCTTTCAAGTAAGTTGTCATCGGTGCAAGCAATAAAAATTGCTCTCTAAATATGTATGACTTATTAATGTGGAGAAAATAAGCTTTATACAATCTTGTGATATGGAAGAAATAAAAGCGACGGACTGCATAATAAAAAGGTCCATATCACAAGTGGAAATATAAAGTGACGTTCTTTTGCATTAAGATTTTGTGCATCCAACCATAAAAGCGCATGACAACCTCTGCTTCCCTCTGTGAAGGGCCTATCTTTTACTTTTATCTTCTACCTTATATAAGAGTCATGGTGATCTTCACCTTTCCTTTTTACATTTTATCCATTGGCAAGCACAATGTGTTGGAAGGATCCTGATATATATAGCTAATTGGATGTGAGTCTTCATGAACTATTATTGTTGACATTACCCTTGAGGTAAAATGTTGGGAGGCAAAACTATAAGCCCCTATCTTTCTCTGTGTCTGATTAAAACTTCATACCCATAAATATTGCGTGAGTGTTAGCAATTGTGAAAGACTAAAAGATGGTTGAGTATGTGGACTTGCTGAAAAGCTCTTATATTGACTCTTTCCTATGTTATGATAAATTGCAATTGCCTCAATGACTGAGATTAGAGTTTGTTGGTTCTCGATGAAGTTTATGATTCATACTTGAAATTGTGATTCAATTGATACTTTAGCATAAAAGATCATATGAAAAAATATATATATATGTTGCTGCTCTAAGAATGATCATGATGCCCTCATGTCCATATTTTATTTTTATTGACACCTCTGTCTCCAAACTTGTGGACATATTTTTCGATTTCGGCTTTCGCTTGAGGACAAGCGAGGTCTAAGCTTGGGGGAGTTGATACGTCCATTACGCATCATGCTTTTATATCGATATTTATTGCATTATGGGCTGTTATTACACATTATATCACAATACTTATGCACAGCTCCAAAAGTCCTGAAACTTCACGGAAGTTATTTCCAGAATATATAAAAAATACTGAGCGCAAGAAGTACCAGAGGGGGGCCACCTACCAGCCACGAGGGTGGGGGGCGCGCCCTACCCCCCGGGCGCGCCCCCTGCCTCGTGGGCCCCCTGGTGGCCCTCCAATGCCCATCTTCTGCTATATGGAGTCTTTCGTCGAGGAAAAAATCATAAGCAAGCTTTCGGGGCGAGACTCCGCCGCCATGAGGCGGAACCAATCTAGGGCTCCGGCGGAGCTGTTCTGTCGGGCAAACTTCCCTCTGGGAGGGGGAAATCATCACCATCGCCATCACCAACGATCCTCTCATCGGGAGGGGGTCAATGTCAACATCTTCACCAGCGCCATCTCATCTCAAACCCTAGTTCATCTCTTGTATCCAATCTTTGTATCCAAACCTCAGATTGGTACCTGTGGGTTGCTAGCAGTGTTGATTACTCCTTGTAGTTGATGCTAGTTGGTTTACTTGGTGGAAGATCATATGTTTAGATCCATTATGCATATTAATACCCCTCTAATTATGAACATGAATATGCTTTGTGAGTAGTTATGTTTGTTCATGAGGACATGGGAGAAGCCTTGCTATTAGTAGTCATGTGTGTTTGGTACTCGTTCGATATTTTGATGAGATGTATGTTGTTATCCCTCTAGTGGTGTCATGTGAACGTCGACTACATGACACTTCACCATTGTTTGGGCCTAGAGGGAGGCATTGGGAAGTAATAAGTAGATGATGGGTTGCTACAGTGACAGAAGGTTAAACCCTAGTTTATGCGTTGCTTCGTAAGGGGCTGATTTGGATCCATATGTTTCATGCTATGGTTAGGTTTACCTTAATACTTCTGTTGTAGTTGCGGATGCTTGCAATGGGGGTTAATCATAAGTGGGATGCTTGTCCAAGTAAGGACAGCACCCAAGCACCGGTCCACCCACATTTCAAATTATCGAAGTACCAAACGTGAATCATATGATCGTGATGAAAACTAGCTTGACGATAATTCCCATGTGTCCTCGGGAGCACTTTACTTCATATAAGAGTTTGTCCGGGCTTTTCCTTTGCTACAAAAAGGATTGGGTCATATTGCTACACCTTATTTACTATTATAACTTGCTACTCATTAAAAATTACCTTATCACAAAACTATCTGTTACCGATAATTTCAGTGCTTGCAGAGAATACCTTACTGAAAACTGCTTATCATTTCCTTCTGCTCCTCGTTGGGTTTGACACTCTTACTTATCCAAAAGGCTACGGCAGATCCCCTACACTTGTGGGTCATCATTGACTGGCTAACCAGGGTGGCATTGCAAAATTCACATATATGATGCCTGGCTAAACAAGATGGCATTGCATGATTCACATATACGATAAAGAAACTAAACAGATGGCATTGACACAAAGCATGTCTAAACTAAGCAGATGACATCTTTGAGGTATACAGTAAGCAATGCAAGGCACCATATGCATGATATTACCAACATCAGCATGCCAAGTTAGAGCGAAGACCTCATGGGGTAAATAGGAGTGGTCTTCTGCTTCTGAATCCCCCTCAGAACAGTTATCTTCCTCTTGATTACGATCCGAAATGGGTGGAGGGGGGGCTGCCTTTGCGCCCACTATGGAGCGACGTCTGCATGAAATTTTATTACCACGCAGGGCTCGTCTCTTTTGCTCTACATGTTTAGTTCCATTGTGTACAATAACTGACATGCATAGGAATAAAACATAGTGAGATTATGTAAGGAGTGCATGCACAAATCCAGAGTGAAGGTAGCAAACTGTGGATAGACCCAAAACCAATGATAGCAGGCAGATAATAGCTTTAGTTAAAAAATACAGATAATGTCTCCTTTAATGTTTGTTTGCACCCAACATGAAACTCATAGTAGACACCCGAGATTAACCAGATGGTAGGCATATAGTACTGATTGCTGCCCCAATATGTACCCCACAACCATTTAAAAACTCATGTTTCAGCATAAGTTTGGACCTGAGTCGGAGTCTAATAGGTGAACGCGACGATAAAGTAGCATGTCATCATATTAAGCGATGCATAACATAAGCAGACACGGAAGAGTGTGACCTCTCTTGCAGACCCGTGTAGTCCTCAAGGTCATCTGCTCAGTTGATGATGGTAATGTAGTTGTCGTGGCTACCGGCGGCGGGGAAGAAGATCTGAGGCGGCGAAACATGGTCTGGAGAGCGGATCCCTGCTGTGGTGAACCCTTCCGTCGTTGCAGCAGCTGAGTTGGGGTGGAACACAGCACCGCAGGAGCAGGACAAACCACACAAGGTTTTCTTTGACACATATCTGTAACAGAAGTAATTGTGTAAGGGCTTGTTTGAATTTGAGGATTCTAACAATGCAGAGATAGGAAATGGACAAGAATAGGATAGGGATGCACATGCAAAACAGAGAATTTAAAAACACAGGATTTCTGCCAATCTGGGTGTTTGGTTCACAAGAATTGGAAGATCACAGGATGCAAAGAAGCATGGTGAGATTAAGTCAAACCACAAGAAGCGTACAACCTCTTTGGCGAAGCCATGTCGATCTCAGTGTGATTGGGTTGGCCGGTGAGGATGCTCCCGCCGACTTGGCTGTCGGAGGAGGGGAAGAAGATCTTAGGCGTCTGTAGATGGAGCCTGAGGTACTGCTCCGCTGTGATGGAGGGTTTCATCGTTGGAGCAGCTCCGGTGAGTTGTACGACGCCGAGGCTGAAGCAGGACAAGAGAGACAATGTTAACCTGAGTGGAATTCTAATAGCATCTCCAATAGATGACGTAAAATACATAACCACAAACTACTAGATGTATACATCAGCCGCTCATCTCTGAACTTAATTGTCGAAACTGAACTTAACTGTCGAAACTTAATTTTGCTATCGAAACTGAATTTTACTATCGAAACTGAACGCACTAGAGGTGAGGCTACAAGTTAGTCGACTGACTTTCTCATCTCTGGTCAGTCGATTTTGCAGCCATTGGATACGAAATCAAGGGCCTGCAGTTCATCTTCAACCTCCACCCCCTTGAGCCGCCAGCCACTACCGGCCAAACAGCCGCCCCCCGCCGCCCCGCCCGCCCCGAAAACACTCCCCCACCGCCGGTCCGCCGCCGCCTCAGCCATCCTTGTAGCCCCCCCCCCCCGTGCCGAGCTTTTTCCCCAGCGATCCCCACGCCACTGCCCCACCATCGCCGGCGACCACCGCCCCCACCCTGAACCCTAAGATAGATAGTGGGGTACCTCTCCGGCGAGCCCCCCTCCCCGCTGCGGCTGGTTCTTACTTAACTCCGGCGAGCCCCCCACCCCCTAAAAATCAACTGACCCAAAAGTCGATTTAGTCGACTGAAGTGTAGCTAAATCGGAGCAGCATCGCAAGCAAGAGCAAGAGCGAGAGCAGCAGCGCGAGCAAGAGCAAGAGCAAGAGCAGACCAGGCAGGGGACCGAGAGCAAGAGCAGAGCAGCAGTAGGTCCTACTGATGTGGACGTCGCCGCCGACGGAGCGAGACCGTGGAGGAAGTGGCTGGCAACACCGTCGTGGATGGAGCCGCACCGTGTCGGCTTGGGACCGAGTGCCGGCAACACCGTGAGATCGAATCAAGAAGAAAATGCGGTGATTAGTGTACAACCTCTTTGGTGGCGCCGATTAGGCCGCAACTTCATCCAAGGAAACGGTGATGATGATGCTTTTCCGATGGTGCAGGTGAAGACGGCGGTGTGGGAATGGAGGTGGCGTGAAAGACGAGGGGAATGTCGGGGCAGCTCCTTGGAGGTGGAGGACGGGGTAGCTGAACCGGCGGGACGACCAGATCGACGATGGATCCTCATCCGGTATGGTGGATAAGGGACGTCGAGGTGTTGCTGTGGACGACGTCGTCGGGGAAGAGGCTCCGGCTGGGTGGCGGACAGAGGAGGGTGTGGGGCTTCGCGGGTTTTGCCGGCCTCGGTGTACGAATGGGTGGGCGGATGGGATGGGAGTGGGGTAACCATGGCTTAGGGACGTGGTTGTCCGAAATGTGGGGTAAGTTACGAAAGTACCCCCACCAATTTGAGGCAGTTCTTTCGGTTCAGGGGTATCACGGGCATTTCGCGTGTCGGGATTTCACAGGAGGTGGGAGTTTTCACGCTGTGGTAATTTTGGAATAGCAAAGCGCGGGTTGAGATGGAGGAAGTTGTCGGAGCACAACGAGACAAAGATATATCTTAAATATTTCGGGCTAACAAGGCGCGGGTTGAAATTTCTGGACAAGCCTAACGTGTATTGTACCAAATCAATTCGCACTACAAATGTCATTCAAACTTTTAATTCACGTTATGTTCAATTAAAATATTTCGCTACGTGTATAATGCATGCAACCTAGTACTCAAATGAACGTTTTAGTGCATTCCAAACGTATATACTACCGCTTCAATATGAACTAAATTTGAATTTGTTTCTCTATTT
Source organism: Triticum aestivum (assembly GCF_018294505.1). Classification (NCBI taxonomy): domain Eukaryota; kingdom Viridiplantae; phylum Streptophyta; class Magnoliopsida; order Poales; family Poaceae; genus Triticum; species Triticum aestivum. The sequence goes on along the minus strand of NC_057803.1, from coordinate 72,154,626 downwards.
GAATAAGATCTACAATAATGATTGTTGTGAAGTCAAAGCATTTGAATTTGTTTCTCTGTTTTAATAAGATCTACAATCGTCATTATTGTCAAGTTAAACCATCGTTTGTGTATTATCTTTACAGCACACCACATGATTAGTCTCGAGTTACATATGAACTATGTGTACTATATGAACTCGAACTCGATTTTTTGAATCCACTTTATGTTGATTTCAAATCATAGTACATTTCAAGCTCTAGCTGGATCTTCACAAACTAAACCATGTCTCATATGTATAATGTGTTTATCACATTATGTATGGTGCCCCGCCCCCTACGCCACAAGTACTTAGATGTGAGTTGCAAACACCACACATTACCACAAATTCAAATAAAATGTGAGAATGTTCAATATATAGTATTGTTTAGATTGTTCGATATTTAGTTGTAAGCTGCAAACGCCACACATTATCACAAATTCAAATAAAATGTGAGATTGTTCGATGTATAGTATGGTTTAGATTGTTCGACATTTAGTTGTGAGTTGCAAATGCCATACATCATCACATTATGGTATAACATGTGCAAAACCACAATACGTGTATCACCGCTATATTCATGCATGCATATGTTTAAAACACTATGATCTCCTATTCAAATATATGAATCCACTTTCATATCAAATTATGATCTTTGTTAGTCTCTTACACCCACACAATCCTCTAACCTTTGTAGCTACCACTAACTTTCTCTCGTGCATGCACACGCGCTCCTCACCCTCCCCCTCCCTCAGCATTCTATCCATCGCGCACATTCATTTTTTTTCTTTAGGTCGTTCTCCCACAGTCTCCACAACTCCTTTCCCAAACACACCGATCGATAAACCTCTCCAGCGATGTCTGCCTACAACATACACACGCACCTTCAATCTCCTCCTTTATGCGTCCTTGCCTCGTGTCTCTCATATGGTCCCCCACACATGTAAACTCTCGCCCCTCTTTTCATTAGTCTCACAACCGCACACTCCTCCCCCTATCTAGCTAGTAGCTAGGCCTCTCGCACCACCTCCTAGGTCCATTCTCTCTGTCTATCCGTCTCGTCGGGCCTTATTTGCCTCTAACAAATGGACGTACACCGACCGATCTCCCGCTATACATATAGCTAGCTAGGTCCTTATAACTTGTTTTCCCCACACATCGATCGATCTACCTCATTAGTTATGTCTCTCCCTTCCTCCGACAAACAACAATTGATCTACCGATCTAGTTAGGTTTGCTTACCAAACACATGGTTCCCCTTCATCATCCATGGATGTGTCCCCACAGATCTATCATGCACAGGCACACATAGAAACACATCCCCACTCTTATTGATAATATTGCAGTTCCACCCTCAGTTTGTCTAGTAGGCCTCTCCCACCATCTTCGAGAAGCAACTCCATCACCCATCCATCACTCCACCCCTCTCCCCCCCTCTCTATCCTCTCTCTCTCTGTCCCATCCTATTTCCCGTCCTTCAGTTATGTATGGATGTCGACCGATCTCCCTCAAGACATAGCTGGGTCTCTACTTCTCAACACATATACGAGTCGTTCTACCTCTATAGTTAGGCATCTGCCTACCCCTCCCCCCACCCCCTCCCACACACACACTGATACATCGAGCACTCTAGTCATGTCTCCCTGCCACACACAAACTTGACCTGTGCCCTCTGACGTTCCGGTAGCTAGGTTAGTTGCCCTATATCTTTGACTTGCACACACACACAATTTCGATGGCTCTCTTCATCGATCTCGCACCCACCCACTTGATCCTCTCTACGACTCTATTGATATCTATGACCCCTCCCTCTCTTCTCGTGGATCGCCCAACCCTCTATATATGATATGGATAGGCCTCCATTTCACACACATTGCATGCAAAATTTTGTTTGAGATGTCATCGAAAAATATTCCCACAAATACATTCATGAAATCAACCTCCCCCCAAACAAAAAACACTTACGAACGCACAAGCCATTTGTCTAGGTTTGTATCTCTCACACACACCCACGTAGGTGGGGGACGTGCACGAAGAGAAGAGGTGCGCGCATGGCGCACGTACTCCTGTCTCTTTCCCAACCACACTCGCGCGGGTACACGGTGGAGCTCATTTCTGTACGAAAAGGCAGCCCACGCGATAATTTGACACATGTACTGGTTGTCCACTAGATGGAGGGGGGATCGTCTACCGCAGGTGAACAAACAAATGGCGACTTGACGCGATATGTTAGAAAAGAGGCAAACCATGTGGGGACTACCTTAGAGGCAAGGATCTATACACTGGAGTACTTTTGATGTGTCCCGTGAACTCGCAGAATGAGGAGAAGCTTGCTTGTACGCCGTCTCCCCCGCCCACGGGCGCGGTGGCTCGCAGGATGAGGTGAATCTTGCTTACTATGCCTTATGCCCGCTCCCTCGCCCACGCGCATGGTGGCTCGCAGGATGAGGAGAAATTTTTACTAGTACTCCCTCCGTTTACTCCTCGTCCCTACCTTAGTTAGAGAGATTATCATATTGTTTGGAATATATGTCCTTTAGTAGATTTCAATATGAACTACTAGTACATACTCCAAACACTGATGTATATAGACGTATTTTAGAGTGTAGATTCACTCATTTTGCTCCATATGTAGTCCATATTAAAACAAACGTAATATTACGCACTCTCCCTCACCCCTCGACCCTCGCCATGTGGTGGACGTGCAACAATTCATTCAGTCTCATATAGCCAGAATGATATATACTACAGTACCATTATTGCTTGACTTCCCTAAGAGGCGAAGAGCCAACCGCAAGGTTAATAGTTTGGGGATGTCAAGCGCAAGGTTTATAGGAGAACGAGTAGTAGGTGTCGCGTCATTTATAAATAAAGTTGTAGTGTGAGGTGGGCCATGTAATCACTGAGCATGCGTGTTTTCACTGCTCTTGCACTCCTCCGTCGTAAGAATGGAGAAAATTGTAATCTAGTAGTACCTCCTTTCGCCGAAAGCGTGGGACATCCAGCAGTCCTACCACCTCAGTAATAATGACCAATGAGCCATCAAATCACATAGACCCATCAGTAAGTTGGACGGACGAAGCAACCATCACTCTTGAATCCGCTTCTCCCTTCAACGCAAGCACTAGTGAGAGGTCGCGTCCGCTCTGCCCGGGCATGAATGCGGCACCAATTCTTTGGAGCGGCTAAAATCGTACACTACACACCATCTCTCTGTAGGAGTAGGTCGATCTGTCGCTCTCTCTAACACACACACACACATGTTGTTAAACACACACACACGCACATGCACATGCACACGCACACACAGGTTCATAGAATAGGAAAATCGTGCGAGTGCGAAGCCACACGGAGTGAGATACAAATGGAGTACGTACAAGAGAAGAGGTGACGAATATTCCATCAAACCTGGACTGAGGAGTAGTACTCCCTCCATCTAAGTGTTAAGTCATCCTACGGAAATCGGATATTCCCAAAATGTTTAGGCGTCATCCATTAACTTCGCATCTCAATCCCCTCCTATCCTCGTTGCTAGCGAGCATTGTTACTTAGGGAGCGTTTGGATCCTTAGCAAGAACAGCTTATAGCATAGCCGGGCAAGGTTAGGCGTTTGGAACTATTAAAATATGTTAGCTTTTGTGGGCCAGCTAGCTTGGGTGGGCTAGAAAAACCTTGCTAGCTCAGGAGAGCCAGATCGGCTCGCTTCCGACGGCAAACTTCGCGTACTAGTAAGATAGACTAGTAACATATGCATGTTGTACTAGTCCAAGTTACTCACACTATGACCAGCCTAAGCAATGTAACCAAACGCTCCTTACTCTGCCTTGTTATCTCCCCCGGAAACCCAATGCATGGAGCGCAACTACGCGTTGATCAGTCAAGAAATCAAAGTCGGCTTGCATGCGAGTTAATACATGGCCCTGCATGTTAGCTAAAATGGCATCTCTTAGTTGTTTGGATTAATTGTTGCATTTAGAGACAGAAATCAGGGCTTTGATTGGAGGAATGACCGGTCAAGTTTCTCCTTCTCCTCCAATCTTCTTGCACCTTGGTCCCGCTGCACCTTCTAACGTGACTTATTACACCTAGACGGAGGGAGTCGTACGAGATACGGTGGCACACTGACTTAGGTCGAATACAAGTGCCCAAAATTGTGTGCATGTTATAATAAGGATTCACTTAAAATAGTACATGAGGGAACAGAGGGATCAATTGGACAGTGTTCCCGAGCAGTAGCGAGACGTGCGAGGTAAGATACACCACTGGCACTTTTAATTTTTCTTATTAATTTGTTTGTTTCACCCTCTGATTGGTGGGACCCAACGTACTTCTTATTAATTTGTTTGTTTCACCCTCTGATTGGTGGGACCCAACGTACTACGTGGAGAGAGGTAAGGTGACTAAGGCTGCATTATTTCTGCACCACTATGGATAGTCTTACCACCAAAGCCACATGACACTATTATGATTTAAATCCCAATGACTCCCACACACACAAAAAAACACGGCATGCTTGTCACACGAATGTAGGAATGTATAAAAGGTTATTTTCCTCTCGTTGAACATATCAGGAGGGTTGCGTAGCTGGTTAGCCTGTTCGCTCATCAAACTTGAGGTCTCGGGTTCGATAACTACACTTGAGCATAATTCGTGCCAGGAGGATTCTTTGACTGGTCAAAATGCATGGATACAGAGCTGTACGATCTCGTAGTGACCGTATAATCACCTCATCATGTATAAGCTACAGCCTCGACGCTTGTTTTCTAGGGTTTGCACTCTTCACACTCTCTCTAGTATATATATACACGCTGGAGCCTCAGCGCTTGTACTTGCTCTCTTCACACTCTCTCACCCTCTCCAGATCTAAACAAGACTTCGTTGGCCTCTCTCTCTCCCCTCACTATTGGTCTGCTTGTAGTTACTCTCTTCACACTCTCTCACCCTCTCCAGATCTAAACAAGACTTCGTTGGCCTCTCTCTCTCTCCCCTCACTGCTGGTCAAAGAGCCGCCAGGATCCGTCCACCAGGAAGGGAAGGAGGCTTAACGTGTCGCCGTCGGCTAGGGAGGGAATTCACTACCGGTGCAGCTGTTCACTTTCACCCAGCAGCGGCACGGGAGGGCCTCCGATCCCTTCTTCTTCACCGCCGTACATAGTGTGGGTCGAACGGCCTCCGGTCGCCCACCGAACCACACCCCAAGAACCTTAAGGTATAATTTACTTATTCCACATGGATTGCTCTAGGTGCATGTGGGCTTTTTCTGCTTCTGCACTCGAATCTAGGTGTTGGATCAAACAGGAAAGTAGTGGGGAAAGTTGTATACCATGAATCTAGGACATGGTTCAAAGAGGAAAGGAATGGGGGAAAGTAGTGGGAAAAGTTGTATAGCATGAATCTAGGACGTGGTTCAAAAAGGAAAGGAAGGGGGAAAGTTGTATCACATGAATCTAAGACATGGTTCAAAGAGGAAATGAATGGGGGAAAGTAGTGGGAAAGTTGTATAGCATTAATCTAGGACGTGGTTCACAGAGTAAAGGAAGTGGGGAAAGTACTAGTACAGACTAGCTATCCAGCACCTACGTTGGTCGAAAAGGGAAAATAATGACAAACGCAGTACACACATCTGTAACGAACTGATCTTTTGTTTTGGGGGACAAGGCTGTAGAGTTTGAGCAGGACTAGATTTGCTACGCTCACATAGGGAAAGGTGTCTAAAGATAACAAAACTAGGACCAACACAAATATGCTCCTTGGTTGTTTGTTCTTTGTTGCAACAGACTATGCATCACCCCAGTACATCGGTAGATGCACATGGTGCTGGTGCGTCCATTGTCCCGTGCAACTCTTTAGCTGTTGTTAATCTAAGGCCCTGTTTGGTTAAAAACTCCCTAGTCCCTACCTGCTTGGTTCCAGGGACTAAACATGGACTAGAGGTTATTAAATGACATGCTAAAAGACCATGTTACCCCTAGTAATGAACTAATAGAGACAAGGTGCGATGCGTGGCAGGGCAACTCTTGGAAAAAGTCCCAAAAAGACTCTCCCTTGGGGTCTTACTTCTTTAGTCCCAAATGCCCACTTTTAGTCCCTAAAAGTCCCTCCTGTTTGGTTTAGATGGGACTGACACGGAGTTTTTTAGTCCCTCCACCAAAATGTCCCTGTAAACAAGCATCCTCTAATAATGCCACTGGAAAATTGATGCAATGCCACAATTAAAAGCAAATTACATGTTTAACAAATTTTATTGTTAATATAATCTCTTTGTTAATATTAATCAATGCCACCGTTTGAGAAATGCTACTGTCTTGCTTTCTTTCCCATTTAGATAAGGTAGATGCTTCTTTTTGTTGGCTTCTGTGTCATCCACCATTATTGACCACTAGTTGTTTCCTTTGCACCTCTGTGTAAACAAGGTTATCTACTTCACCTCATTGCCATTGTGACATTTTGTTGCACTGCACAAAACACTTTTGTTTTAAGAGTGTTTTGTGCAGTTCAACCAAATTGTCACACCGACAATGTTGCTTGATTGCTTGATCTTAGTGGAATTGCACAAGAGGAGATCTTACTTCATCCGTGTTGGCAAATTTGGTTCAGATCTTCTTCTTGTGAGTTGTTTGAATTCCGCATCATGAGAGGTCTATACTAGCCTTCTTTCACATGATTCTGCAGTGTGCTTTCATATGTTGTGCTACTTGTACGGTAATGTTGCTTGATTTTAGTGAACTGCACAAATGGAGACAAGACTTCCAATCTGTATGTGCAGTGCAATATCCCATTGAGGTAAGATAAGGATATTTCACAACGGTTGGCCTGTATTTGCCACTTTCATCAGAAAATTAATATCATTGTTTAGTGCTATATTTGTGCAACCTAATTGACATGCCAAATCTTACATTGAAGGCGAATCTTGCCTGTTATTAAACCAAGTGATTAAGGGGAAGAACAAGCGGAAGAAAAACAAAAATCAACACCTAGTGCTGTAATGAAGCACTAGAACTGTGATGACACAAGTAATGATATAGTTTTGCATCTTAATTTATTGCTATGGCTGGAACGAGCAATTGTTTTGCCACTGATTTGATGCCACTCTTAATGTAATACGTAATTATCTCTACTTGTGCAAACAGGGATCTTCTTTGAAGATACCATATATTTTAGTGGAACTGCACAAGAAGATGTTGGAAACATTAATCTAATCGAGGAGTATATAGTAAGCATGGTCACCATAGTAGATAGCAACAGATGGTTCCAGAGAAGTGCTTCATCTGTATGCTCTACACAATAAGCCTCCTGACAAAGGTTGGTACTCGCCCACTAATTTCATCCATATGATTGAGCTTTTTCATCTCTATTGGTGGTGTGCTACTGTTTAGATACTGTCATCAAAAAGTGGTATTGTCCTTGAGAAGTGCTTCATCTGTGTTGTTTTAAATATTTCCTTTCCTTTTTTCGAGCAAACAGGGATGATAGCATTTAGTTATCCTCTTGTCTTTGCACAACAGGATCATCCTCCTCTGAAGAAGAATATGGAGTACGTGATGTGACTAGTTCCGATTATGCTAGGATGAAGAAGCCCTGTCTATCTTCTCATCAGAAGGAGCAGTTGAAGGATGGTTACATTACCCCCCACAAGACCAAACTAACTTCAGCTCAGAAGGACTGACAAATCTCCATTTTCTTACTGTGATGCACGAGTACAATGTTGTTCTAGGATTCTTTCCGGTGAGTTCCATTTTTTTAAAGTGTGCTCTACATGGACCATGTAGGTGCCTGTTTAAACTGTCAATTCATAGTACAGTTTGCTTTATACTAATCACTTTTTTTGTATTTGTGCAAACAGGGGTGCTCATCTTGATTTCAATGGAAACTGCACAAAATGTTCGTGAATACATCGAATCATTCATTTCCACCACAAGAAAGAAGGTGCCGATAAGTTCAAGGCATTGCAACATATAAGGGCGAAATCATACAAGCTACGTGTGAATTTGGTTGATTTTGGTGGAACTACACAAAAAGAACAGGTGGTTTGTTTAGCACGAGGTGCCACGTCAATGTCTGAACTGATGGCAAACCCTGCCCATTCCACAATCGTAGGCATTTGATATTTTGGAATGGGAAAACCTTGTCAAATTTTGCTCATTGATTTTAGCAAGAAGACATGTGTTTGATATTTTCGAATGGGACGCCCTTTGCTGTCAGCAGCGTCGATCCATTTTTTCTTTATTCTTTAGTTGTGAAGTAACTATTGGCTCTGACACCCTGAGATGCATAATCATCAATTGTTTTGAATGTTCTCTATGAATTTCCAGGCCTGTGTGTTTGATTGCAATGTACAGGAATGCTAAAAAGCTGGTCAAACTCTTTGTACTCCTTTTGTTCCTTTTTACTTTGCACATTGTGAAATTGCATACTTTTTTCTATAAGATTGGTCAAAGTAAAGATACTTTGACTGCAGACAAAACTTGTATGCAGACTAGAAAGGACTGGAGGGAGTACATGTGAAACTGCTACAAACAAGGTGATCACCCTGGGAATAATGCTAGTACGTATTGTTTTGCATGTTCATCCAATGCTAGTGATATAAGAATTCGAACTAATCGAAATAAATTCATTCATACACGGTCAGATTTCATATAAACATGCCGGATTTCATTACATTTCATACATTCTTTAACTAAAAGGGGTGCGTTGGAGGTATAATTAATTAACCGAAGCTACCCACCTGTGTCCGGCTGAGCCGAACAGAAGCTTCAGTGACTTAACTGCAGGTGCAGTTGCGTAACTGACCTGTGGCCCAGATGCCTGTTGGGCCCACGTGTCAGTCAGCCAACTGCACCAGAAGTTAAGTAGAAGCAGCGTCCTTCTCCAGCATAGCTCTCCGACTCCATGTCGCCGCCAAGAAGCTAACCGGCCATCAGTGGTCAACCCGCCTAGCTTGTCATGGCGATTAGGGAAACTAGGAGCCCAATGATCAGGATCCCCACATGACAAACACCTTTCTTCTTGTCATTCTTCTTCTTGATGTTCATGTGTTGCACAGCCTTGTTCTTCCCATCAAATTTGCTTTACCATCAAACTTTGCTTTACCATCAAACTTGCCCTTGTTCTTGAACTTGTGGGGCTGGAAGTTCTTCTTCTGTACCAGATTGGCACTAGATCCTCCCTCAATTCCTCGAGCACGTGTGTCCTTTGCTCTCGCCTTTTATTCCACATCAAGAGTGCCAATAAGATCCACGAAGGAGGAAGCTTAGTGATGATACCTCCGGCAACAAACTTGTCTGGTAGCATACAACTGAAGTGCTCAAGTTCTATAGCAAATGACTGTATCTCATGAGCTTGCTCAACCACGGAGCACTCTTCAATCATCCTGTAATCATAGAATTGCTCCATGATGTACAGCTCAGTGCCAGCAACCGGAGGGTAGCAGCGGTGGCCTTACTTGGACCCGAGCGGCGGCGACCTACCGTGTTCTACTCTTCCTCGTTTTCTGTGTGGCATGGCCTCGTTGGCAGCGGGGCGGGGCCTCGACGGAGCCGGCGATGTCCTCTATCTCATTGCCGGCGGGTGGCGCCTTGGTGGAGCGGGGGAAATCCTCCCCCTCGTTGCCGGCAGGGTGGGGCCTCGGCGGAGCCGGAGGTGTCCTCTGCCTCGTTGTTGGCGCCACGGGGCCCCGGCAGAGCAGGGCCTCGTCGATGCCAGCGGAGCGGGGACTCGTCGGCGCCGGCATTGTCCTCTGCCTCATCCTCGTTCTCGCCAAATAGCACCTCGCCCGCTTCATCGCCCTCTTTGTAGGCCGCCGTAGCCTCCACCACCCGCATGCGGTACCGCCAGCGCTCGAGGCGGCCCTCACGGGCGGAGCGGTACGAGTCGAGCAACGCGTCCTGCTCCGCCCGCTCCGCGGCGATCTTCTCCTCCGCCTACAGGTGCTCCTGGCCGAGATGGTGGTTGTAGGCGGCGTCGGCCTGCGCCTCCCGGAACTACTCTCATGGTTCTGCCTCACCATGTCTGCTACCTCTTGAGTGAGATCTGATAGATATGATAAGATAATGTTTTTGGTATTTTTACGATAAAGATGCAAAGTAAAATAAAAGGCAATGAAAATAGCTAAGTGTTGGAAGATTAATATGATGAAAAATAGACCCGGGGGCCATAGGTTTCACTAGTGGCTTCTCTCAAGAGCATAAGTATTTACGGCGGGTAAACAAATTACTATTGAGAAATTGACAGAATTGAGCATAGTTATGAGAATATCTAGGTATGATCATGTATATAGGCATCACGTCCGAGACAAGTAGACCGACTCCTGCCTACATCTACTACTATTACTCCACACATAGACCGCTATCCAGCATGCATCTAGAGTATTAAGTTCATAAGAACAGAGTAATGCTTTAAGCAAGATGACATGATGTAGAGGGATAAACTCAAGCAATATGAAATAAACCCCATCTTGTTATCCTCGATGGCAACAATACAATGCGTGCCTTGCGGCCCCTACTGTCACTTGGAAAGGACACCACAAGATTGAACCCAAAGCTAAGCACTAATCCCATTGCAAGAAAGATCAATCTAGTAGGCCAAACTAAACTGATAATTTTAAGAGACTTGCAAAGATAACCAATCATACATAAAAGAATTCAGAGAAGATTCAAATATTTTTCATAGATAAACTTAATCATAAACCCACAATTCATCGGTCTCAACAAACACACCGCAAAAGAAGATTACATCGAATAGATCTCCACAAGAGAGGGGGAGGGGGAGAACTTTGTATTGAGATCCAAAAAGAGAGAAGAAGCCATCTAGCTAATAACTATGGACCCGAAGGTCTAAAATAAACTACTCACACATCATCGGAGAGGCTATGGTGTTGATGTAGAAGCCCTTCGTGATCGATGCCCCCTCCGGCGGAGCTCCGGAACAGGCCCCAAGATGGGATCTTGTGGATACAGAAAGTTACGGCGGTGGAATTAGGGTTTTGGCTCCGTCTCTGATCGTTTGGGGGTACGTAGGTATATATAGGAGGAAGGAGTACGTCGGTGGAGCAACAGGGGGCCCACGAGGGTGGAGGGCGCGCCTGGGGAGGGTAGGCGTGCCCCCCTACCTCGTGGCTGCCCTATTGGTTGCTTGAGGTAGGGTCCAAGTCCTCTGGATCATGTTCATTCCGAAAATCACGTTCCCGAAGGTTTCATTCCGTTTGGACTTCGTTTGATATTCTTTTTCTGTGAAACCCTAAAATAGGCAAAAAAACAACAATTCTGGGCTAGGCCTCCGGTTAATAGGTTAGTCCCAAAAATAATATAAAAGTGTATAATAAAGCCCAATAATGTCCAAAACAGAATATAATATAGCATGGAACAATCAAAAATTATAGATACGCTGGAGACGTATCAAGCATCCCCAAGCTTAATTCCTGCTTGTCCTCGAGTAGGTAAATGATAAAAACAGAATTTTTGATGTGGAATGCTACTTGGAATAATTTCAAAGTAATTCTCTTAATTGTGGTATGAATATTCAGATCTGAAAGATTCAAGACAAAAGTTTAATATTGAGATAGAAATAATAATACTTCAAGCATACTAACTAAGCAATTATGTCTCTTCAAAATAACATGGCCAAAGAAAGTTATCCCTACAAAATCATATAGTCTGGCTGTGCTCCATCTTCACCACAAAAAGTATTCAAATCATGCACAACCCTGATGACAAGCCAAGCAATTGTTTCATACTTTTTCAATCTTCACGCAATACGTGAGCGTGAGACATGGACATGGCACTATATGTGGAATAGAATGGTGGTTGTGGAGGAGACAAAAAGGGAGAAGATAGTCTCACATCAACTAGGCGTATCAATGGGCTATGGATATGCCCATCAATAGATATCAATGTGAGTGAGTAGGGATTGCCATGCAACGGATGCACTAGAGATATAAGTATATGAAATCTCAACAAAAGGAATTAAGTGGGTGTGCATCCAACTCGCTTGCTCACGAAGACCTAGGGCATTTTGAGGAAGCCCATCATTGGAATATACAAGCCAAGTTCTATAATGACAAATTCCCACTAGTATATGAAAGTGATAACATAGGAAACTCTATATTATGAAGATCATGGTGCTACTTTGAAGCACAAGTGTGGTAAAAGGATAGTAGCATTGTCCCTTCTCTCTTTTTCTCTCATATTTTTTTATTTGGGCATTTTCTCCTTTTTACGGCCTCTCTTTTTTTATTTTATTTTCGTCCGGAGTCTCATCCCGACTTCTGGGGGAATCATAGTCTCCATCATCCTTTCCTCACTTGGGACAATGCTCTAAAAATGATGATCATCACACTTTTATTTACTTACAACTCAACAATTACAACTCAATACTTAGAACAAAATATGACTCTATGTGAATGCCTCCGGCGGTGTACCGGGATATGCAATGAATCAAGAGTGGCATGTATGAAAGAATTATGAACGGTGGCTTTGCTTCAAATACAATGTCAACTACATGATCATGCAAAGCAATATGACAATGATGGAGCGTGTCATAGTAAACGGAACGGTGAAAAGGTCTACCAAGAATAATAGGACATAAAGGATTGCAATCTATGTCAAGAACAATAAAATCTACGGGCACATGGTGTCTACTACACAACCTTCTTCTTGTAGACGTTGTTGGGCCTCCAAGTGCAGAGGTTTGTAGGACAGTAGCAAATTTCCCTCAAGTGGATGACCTAAGGTTTATCAATCCGTAGGAGGCGTAGGATGAAGATGGTCTCTCTCAAGTAACCCTGCAACCAAATAACAAAGAGTCTCTTGTGTCCCCAACACACCCAATACAATGGTAAATTGTATAGGTGCACTAGTTCGGCGAAGAGATGGTGATACAAGTGGTATATGGATAGTAGATAATAGTTTTTGTAATCTGAAAATATAAAAACAGCAAGATAACGAATGATAAAAGTGAGCGCAAACGGTATTGCAATGTGTTGAAACAAGTCCTAGGGTTCATACTTTCGCTAGTGCAAGTTCCCTCAACAATAATAACATAATTGGATCACATAACTATCCCTCAACATGCAACAAAGAGTCACTCCAAAGTCACTAATAGCGGAGAACAAACGAAGAGACTATGGTAGGGTACGAAACCACCTCAAAGTTATTCTTTCCAATCAATCCGTTGGGCTATTCCTATAGGTGTCACAAACAGCCCTAGAGTTTGTACTAGAATAACACTTTAAGACACAAATCAACCAAAACCATAATGTCACCTAGATACTCCAATGTCACCTCAAGTATCCGTGGGTATGATTATACGATATGCATCACACAATCTCAGATTCATCTATTCAACCAACACATAGAACCTCAAAGAGTGCCCCAAAGTGCCTACCGGAGAATCACGATGAAAACGTGTGCCAACCCCTATGCATAGGTTCATGGGCGGATCACCAAAACATACATCAAGTGAATCACGTGATATCCCATTGTCACCACAGATACGCACGACAAGACATACATCAAGTGTTCTCAAATCTTTAAAGACTCAATCCGATAAGATAACTTCAAAGGGGAAAGTCAATCCATTACAAGAGAGTAGAGGGGGAGAAAACAACATAAGATCCAACAATAATAGCAAGCTCGCGATACATCAAGATCGTGCCAAATCAAGAACACGAGAGAGAGAGAGAGAGAGAGAGAGAGAGAGAGATCAAACACATAGCTACTGGTACATACCCGCAGCCCCGAGGGAGAACTACTCCCTCCTCGTCATGGAGAGCACCGGGATGATGAAGATGGCCACCGGAGAAGGATTCCCCCTCCGGCAGGGTGCCGGAACGTGTCTAGATTGGCTTTCGGTGGCTACGGAGGCTTCTGGCGGCGGAACTCCCGATCTATTGTGCTCCCGGATGTTTTTAGGGTATATGGATATATATATATGCAAAAGAAATACGTCAGGGGGGCCACGAGAGTGGAGGGCGCACCCAGGGGGTGGGCGCGCCCCCCTACCTCGTGGCCTCCTTGAAGCCTCCCTTATGTAGACTCCAAGTCTTCTGGGCTTCTTCTGATCCAAAAATAAGTTCCGTGAAGTTTCAGGTCATTTGGACTCCGTTTGATTTTCGAAACCCTAAAATAGGCAAAAAAACAGAAACTGGCACTGGGCTCTGGGTTAATAGGTTAGTCCCAAAAATCATACAAAAGTGGATAATAAAGCCCATAAACATTCAAACAGAAGATAATAAAGCATGGAGGAATAAAAAATTATAGATACGTTGGACACGTATGAGCATCCCCAAGCTTAATTCCTGCTCGTCCTCGAGTAGGTAAATGATAAAAACAGAATTTTTGATGCGGAGTGCTACTTAGCATAATTTCAATGTAATTCTTCTTAATTGTGGCATGAATATTCAGATCCGAAAGATTTCAAGATAAAAGTTCATATTGACATAGAAACAATAATACTCCAAGCATACTAACTAAGCAATCATGTCTTCTCAAAATAACATGGCCAAAGAAAGTTCATCCCTACAAAATCATATAGTTTGGTCATGCTCCATTTTCGTCACACAAGAATGCTCTCATCATGCACAACCCCGATGACAAGCCAAGCAATTGTTTCATACTTTAGTAATCTCAAACCTATAAACTTTCACGCAATACATGAGCGCGAGCCATTAACATAGCACTATGGGTGGAATAGAATATAATGATGGGGGTTACATGGAGAAGACAAAAAAGGAGAAAGTCTCACATCAACGAGGCTAATCAATGGGCTATGGAGATGCTGATCGATTGATGTTAATGCTAGGAGTAGGGATTGCCATGCAACGGATGCACTAGAGCTATAAATGTATGAAAGCTCAACAAAAGAAACTAAGTGGGTGTGCATCCAACTTGCTTGCTCACGAAGACCTAGGGCACTCGAGGAGGCCCATTGTTGGAATATACAAGCCAAGCCAAGTTCTATAATGAAAAATTCCCACTAGTATATGAATGTGACAACATAGGAGACTCTCTATCATGAAGATCATGGTGCTAATTTGAAGCACAAGTGTGGCAATGGATAGTAGCATTCTCCCTTCTCTCTTTTTCTCTAATTTTTTTTATTTTTTTATTTTTTGGGGGCCTTCTCTTTTTTATGGCCTTTCTATTTTTTGGGCCTTCTCTTTTTTATGGCCTTTCTCTTTTTTTTATTCCTCACTTGGGACGATGCTCTAGAAAATTATGATCATCACACTTCTATTTATTTAGAACTCAATGATTACAACTCGATGCTAGAACAAAAGATGACTCTATACGAATGCAATGAATCAAGAGTGACATGTACGAAAGAATTATGAACGGTGGCTTTGCCACAAATACTATGTCAACTACATGATCATGCAAAGCAATATGACAATGATGAATGTGTCATGATAAACTGAATGGTGGAAAGTTGCATGGCAATACATCTCAGAATGGCTATGGAAATGCCATAATAGGTAGGTACGGTGGCTGTTTTGAGGAAGATATAAGGAGGTTTATGTGTGATAGACCGTATCATATCACGGGGTTTGAATGCACCGGCGAAGTTTGCACCAACTCTCAATGTGAGAAAGGGCAATGCACGGTACCGAAGAGGCTAGCAATGATGGAAGGGTGAGAGTGCGTATAATCCATGGACTCAACATTAGTCATAAAGAACTCACATACTTATTGCAAAAATCTACAAGTCATCAAAAACCTCGGCACTACGCGCATGCTCCTAGGGGGATAGATTGGTAGGAAAAGACCATCGCTCGTCCCCGACTGCCACTCATAAGGAAGACAATCAAATAACACTTGATGTTTCAAATTTGTTACACAATGTTTACGATACGTGCATGCTACGGGACTTGCAAACTTCAACACAAGTATTCCTCAAATTCACAACTACTCAACTAGCACGACTTTGATATTATTACCTCCATATCTCAAAACAATCATCAAGCATCAAACTTCGCTTAGTATTCAACACACTCATAAGAAAGTTTTTACTATTCTTGGATGCCTAGCATATTAGGATTATTTAAGCAAATTACCATGATATTTAAGACTCTCAAAATAATATAAGTGAAGCATGAGAGTTCATCTATTTCTATAAAATAAAACCACCACCGTGCTCTAAAAGGATATAAGTGAAGCACCAGAGCAAAAACAAACTACTCCGGAAGATATAAGTGAAGATCAATGAGTAGTCGAATAATTATGAAACTATGTGAAGACTCTCTAACATTTAATAATATCAGATCATGGTATTTTATTCAAACAGAAAGCAAAAAAGTTACCTATGAAAGAAGACGAAAGAGGGGATGCCTTCCGGGGCATCCCCAAGCTTAGGATTTGGGTTGTCCTTGAATATTAACTTGGGGTGCCATGAGCATCCCCAAGCTTAGGCTATTTCCACTCCTTATTCCATAGTCTATCGAATCTTTACCCAAAACTTGAAAACTTCACAACACAAAACTTAAAGTAGAAAACTCGTGAGCTCCGTTAGTATAAGAAAATAAATCACCACTTCAAGGTACTGTAATGAACTAATTCTTTATTTATATTGGTGTTAAACCTACTGTATTCCAACTTCTCTATGGTTTATAAACTCTTTTACTAGCCATAGGTTCATCAAAATAAGCAAACAACACGCGAAAAACAGAATCTGTCAAAAACAGAACAGTCTGTAGTAATCTGGATCAAACGTATACTTATGGAACTCATAAAATTCTGAAATAAATTTCTGGACCTGAGGAATTTATCTATTAATCATCTTAAAATAGAATTAACTAAATAGCACTCTCCAAATAAAAATGGCAGCAATTTTCGTGAGCGCTAAAGTTTCTGTTTTTTACAGCATGATCATAAAGACTTCACCCAAGTCTTCCCAAAGGTTCTACTTGGCACAAACACTAATTAAAACTAAAAACACATGTAAACAGAGGCTAGATGAATTATTTATTACTAAACAGGAACAAAAAGCAAGGAACTAAAATAAAATTGGGTTTCCTCCCAACAAGCGCTATCGTTTAATGCCCCTAGCTAGGCATGATGATTTCAACGATGCTCACATAAAGGATAGGAATTGTAAAAGAGAGCATCGTAAAGAATATGACTAGCAAATTTAAGTCTAACCCACTTACTATGCATAGGGATTTTGTGAGCAAACAACTTGTGGGAACAAGAATCAACTCGCATAGGAAGGTAAAACAAGCATAACTTCAAAATTTTAAGCACATGGAGAGGAAACTTGATATTATTGCAATTCCTACAAGCATATATTCCTCCCTCATAATAATTTTCAGTAGCATCATGAATGAATTCAACAATATAACCAGCACCTAAAGCATTCTTTTCATGATCTACAAGCATATAAAATTTACTACTCTCCACATAAGCAAGATTCTTCTCATGAATAATAGTGGGAGCAAACTCAACAAAATAACTATCATGTGATTGAAAATTAAGATCAAGATGACAAGTTTCATGATTATCATTATTCTTTAAAGCATATGTGTCATCACAATAATCATCATAGATAGGAGGCATGCTTTCATCATAGTAAATTTGCTCATCAAAACTTGGGGGACAAAAAATATCATCTTCATCAAACATAGCTTCCCCAAGCTTGTGGCTTTGCATATCATTAGCATCATAGATATTCAAGGAATTCATACTAACAACATTGCAATCATGCTCATCATTCAAATATTTAGTGCCAAACATTTTAATGCATTCTTCTTCTAACACTTTGGCACAATTTTCCTTTCCATCATACTCACAAAAGATATTAAAAAGATGAAGCGTATGAGGTAAACTTAATTCCATTTTTTGTAATTTTCTTTTATAAACTAAACTAGTGATAAAACAAGAAACTAAAATATATTCAAGCGCTAACCTCCCCGGCAATGGTGCCAGAAAAGAGCTTGATGTCTACTACACAACCTTCTTCTTGTAGACGTTGTTGGGCCTCCAAGTGCAGAGGTTTGTAGGACAGTAGCAAATTTCCCTCAAGTGGATGACCTAAGGTTTATCAATCTGTAGGAGGCGTAGGGTGAATATGGTCTCTCTCAAGCAACCCTGCAACCAAATAACAAAGAGTCTCTTGTGTCCCCAACACACCCAATACAATGGTAAATTGTATAGGTGCACTAGTTCGGCGAAGAGATGGTGATACAAGTGGTATATGTATAGTAGATAATACTTTTTATAATCTGAAAATATAAAAACAGCAAGGTAACGAATGATAAAAGTGAGCATAAACGGTATTGCAATGCGTCCAAACAAGGCCTAGGCTTCATACTTTCGCTAGTGCAAGTTCCCTCAACAATAATAACATAATTGGATCACATAACTATCCCTCAACATGCAACAAAGATTCACTCCAAAGTCACTAATAGCAGAGAACGAACGAAGAGATTATGGTAGGGTACGAAACCACCTCAAAGTTATTCTTTCCAATCAATCCGTTGGGCTATTCCTATAAGTGTCACAAACAGCCCTAGAGTTCGTACTAGAATAACACCTTAAGACACAAATCAACCAAAACCCTAATGTCACCTAGATACTCCAATGTCACCTCAAGTATCCGTGGGTATGATTATACGATATGCGTCACACAATCTCAGATTCATCTATTCAACCAACACATAGAACCTCAAAGAGTGCCCCAAAGTTCCTACCGAAGAATCACGACAAAAACGTGTGCCAACCCCTATGCATAGGTTCATGGGCGGAACCCGCAAGTT
Organism: Triticum aestivum; assembly: GCF_018294505.1. Lineage (NCBI taxonomy): Eukaryota > Viridiplantae > Streptophyta > Magnoliopsida > Poales > Poaceae > Triticum > Triticum aestivum. The sequence goes on along the minus strand of NC_057803.1, from coordinate 72,135,863 downwards.
AATCACCAAAACATACATCAAGTGAATCACGTGATATCCCATTGTCACCACAGATACGCATGGCAAGACATACATCAAGTGTTCTCAAATCTTTAAAGACTCAATCCGATAAGATAACTTCAAAGGGGAAACTCAATACATTACAAGAGAGTAGAGGGGGGAGAAAACATCATAAGATACATCAAGATCATGCTAAATCAAGAACACGAGAGAGAGAGAGATCAAACACATAGCTACTGGTACATACCCTCAGCCCCGAGGGAGAACTACTCCCTCCTCGTCATGGAGAGCACTAGGATGATGAAGATGGCCACTAGAGAAGGATTCCCCCTCCGGCAGGGTGCCGGAACGGGTCTAGATTGGCTTTCGGTGGCTACGGAGGCTTCTGGCGGCGGAACTCCCGATCTATTGTGCTCCCGGATGTTTTTAGGGTATATGGAGATATATATGCGGAAGAAATATGTCATGGGGGGCACGAGGGGGAAAACACTTAGAGATAAAAGCAACTTTGCACTTATTCATCGAATCAATACTATTTTTAGGCAAAGACGAAAAAGGAAATAGCTTCAAGTTAACAATATCATTGTCCACATCTTTCTTCTTTTGCATGTCACACAAATCAACGAACCTATTTAGATGGGTAGCGGCATCTTCAGTAGGAAGGCCGGAAAACGGATCTTTCATGACAAGATTCAGCAAGGCAGCATTAATTTCACAAGATTCAGCATCGGTAAGAGGAGAAATCGGAGTGGTAATAAAATCATTGTTGTTGGTATTGGTAAAGTCACACAATTTAGTGTTATCTTGAGCCATCGTGACAAGCAAGCAATCCAACACACAAGCAAACGAGGAACGGGCAAAAAAAGGTAAATAGAGAAAGAGAGGGAGGATAGAGAGAGAGAGAGAGGGCAAATAAAACGGCAAGGGTGAAGTGGGGGAGAGGAAAACAATAGGCAAATGGCAAATAATGTAATGCGGGAGATAAGGGTTTGTGATGGGTACTTGGTATGTTGACTTTTGCATAGACCTCCCCGGCAACGGCGCCAGAAATCCTTCTTGCTACCTCTTGAGCACTTGCGTTGTTTTTCCCTTGAAGGGGAAAGGGTGGTGCAGCAAAGTAGCGTAAGTATTTCCCTCAGTTTTTGAGAACCAAGGTATCAATCCAGTAGGAGGCTACGCGCGAGTCCCTCGCACCTACACAAAACAAATAAATCCTCGCAACCAATGCGATAAGGGGTTGTCAATCCCTACATTGTCACTTACGAGAGTGAGATCTGATAGATATGATAAGATAATATTTTTGGTATTTTTATGATAAATATGCAAAGTAAAATAAAAGGCAATGAAAATAGCTAAGTGTTGGAAGATTAATATGATGAAAAATAGACCCGGGGGCCATAGGTTTCACTAGTGGCTTCTCTCAAGAGCATAAGTATTTACGGCGGGTAAACAAATTACTATTGAGAAATTGACAGAATTGAGCATAGTTATGAGAATATCTAGGTATGATCATGTATATAGGCATCACGTCCGAGACAAGTAGACCGACTCCTGCCTGCATCTACTTCTATTACTCCACACATCGACCGCTATCCAGCATGCTTCTAGAGTATTAAGTTCATAAGAACAGAGTAATGCTTTAAGCAAGATGACATGATGTAGAGGGATAAACTCAAGCAATATGAAATAAACCCCATCTTGTTATCCTTGATGGCAACAATACAATACGTGCCTTGCTGCCCTACTGTCAATGGGAAAGGACACCGCAAGATTGAACCGAAAGCTAAGCACTTCTCCCATTGCAAGAAAGATCAATCTAGTAGGCCAAACCAAACTGATAATTCGAAGAGACTTGCAAATATAACCAATCATACATAAAAGAATCCAGAGAAGATTCAAATATTGTTCATAGATAAACTTGATCATAAACCGACAATTCATCAGTCTCAACAAACACACCGCAAAAGAAGATTACATCGAATAGATCTCCACAAGAGAGGGGGAGAACTTTTTATTGAGATCCAAAAAGAGAGAAGAAGCCATCTAGCTAATAACTATGGACCCGAAGGTCTGAAATAAACTACTCACACATCATCGGAGAGGCTATGGTGTTGATGTAGAATCCCTCTGTGAACGATGCCCCCTCTGGCGGAGCTCCGGAACAGGCCCCAAGATGGGATCTCGTGGATACAGAAAGTTACAGCGGTGGAATTAGGGTTTTGGCTCCGTCTCCGATCGTTTGGGGGTACGTAGGTATATATAGGAGGAAGGAGTACGTCAGTGGAGCAACAGGGGGCCCACAAGGGTGGAGGGCGCGCCTGGGGGGGTAGGTGGGCCCCCCTAGCTCGTGGCTTCCCTGTTGGTTGCTTGACATAGGGTCCAAGTCCTCTGGATCATGTTCGTTCCGAAAATAATGTTCCCGAAGGTTTCATTCCATTTGGACTCCGTTTGATATTCTTTTTCTACGAAACCCTAAAATAGGCAAAAACAACAATTCTAGGCTGGGCCTCCGGTTAATAGGGTAGTCCCAAAAATAATATAAAAGTGTATAATAAAGCCCAATAATGTCCAAAACAGAATATAATATAGCATGGAACAATAAAAAATTATAGAAACGTTGGAGACGTATCAGTGTTCTCCATTGGGACGTCGTCGTCCTCCGGCAGCCTGCCGGCCAGCCAGTCGGCAGCAATGGCTGACATCTCCTTGTGGTCCATCGTCTGCCCGTCCCGAAGAGCGCTGGAGCACGAGGAAGCCATGGTGGGCACTAGTGGTGTGGACAGGAGAATAGGAACGGATGCGGATGACTGCGGCTATGGCCGGCGCAGCAGTTTATATAGCAATGGTGGGCAGCAGAGGGATGGACATGTGGCGCCAGAGTTGCCGCCTCGGCAACCGCGTATCATTAATGTGGGCGGCAGAAGGACGGACGGACGTCACTTGTGTCGTTTGAAGGCCGAGCAATCGCATGCACCGGGAAGCGGGGCGAGCGGCGCTGACCGTTTCAGGTGGAAAGTGCGCACGGGCGAGGGAGGGGTCTGGGTGGGCCAGGGCAGTCAAACTCGTGCTTGGCAACGGGTCGGTCCAGCAGCCGGACATGCTGGCTCGCCAGCTACCTCGCCGAGATGAGCGACGACAATCAGACGATGGACGTAGCTTCCGACCAGGAGCCGGCGTCACTGTCCCAGCCGGTTCATGCCATGTTCACCATAGAGCAGGTGCGGCCGCACTTCGACGCCCTAATGGCGGAAGAGCTACCAGCGCAGGAGGACCTGTGCTGCAACCTCCGTCTCCTCAACGAGCACCGGTGAACAAGCGAACGACAATGTCATCACGGACATGTGGCCCTATGATCCTGGCTTCCCAAATGAGCAGCGAGCGCTATATCAGACCATCCGTAGGGCCCGCGAGGCCCTCTCCGTCGTCCTTTGAGTTGTTGCGCTCGCCGTGGCACCGTCATCTCGCATTGTCAACATGGTCAACGGACATGAGGATGAGGAGTTGACTTTACTTGGAGAGGATGACAGTGGGGACCCACCAGGGCCATAACCGCACGTACGCAAGTGCCTCCTTATTAGTATATAAAACTATATTTTTTTTTGCTTCCTCCTGGTTTCCTGACATCATGGTCCCACACCATTGTCAACCTATGTGGTCAATAAACAAGAGAATTGCACAAGAAGCGGCCGACAGCTGGGACCAAGCAGCTCGAGCAGTATTTGTGTTTTTGAGGTGTGAGCACTGCAGAGTTTTTCTTGAGCGATGTTTAGCCCATATATTAATTTTTCTCCTTTGAACAACAACGAATACATCACTGCAGCTATTAACTGGGTGGGCTATGGCCCGTCTAGTCCAGGCCAGATATCCAACCCAGATCTTAATTATTTTCAAGCTGAAAATGGCTAGCCCAGCTATACTTTTTTTAGGAATACCCAGGCAAGGTCAAGTTGTTATTCTCCGCCCTGCTGGGCTGCAAATCTTTCCTAGGAGGGATGCATTAGGCTTAACAAGAAAATGGGCTTTAAGAAATAATAAATGGGATGTAATTATAAAAACTGGGTAGTAACTATAAAAAATGCACCAAACACGTAATTACTTTATAAAATATTATTTTTGGATATTGAATTTTTTAATTTCATTAATTGTTGCAAGCGCAATGTTTCGTTCGATTTTTACGTAATATAAATTTATATTGAAATTGTATTTAATTTGACTAGAAATTTCAGGATAAAAATATTTTGGATCCCATCAAAATGTGGGAAATTTTATTGAATTCTGTTTTGAATGGTTGGTTGAAATGGGCTGTACTTTTAACAAACTATAAATGTGTTGTAGTAAATTCCATTAGAATTCAGAAATTGGCTGCACATTCTTACAAATCTCAAATGGGCTATAAGTTCTCTGCCACATACTTGTGGCCTTACTAAGTTGACGCGTCCCCTCAAAAAAAAGAGAGTTGACGCGTATGCAAGGCTTTGTCAACTTATAGTCAACACACGGTTCTAGCAGAAGTGGTCGTTGGATGTCCATCCAACGAATGCCGTGCTTCTTCTTCAATCTCGGATATTCTAGCTTCATCCGCCCAAAAAAAATGATTCCTCCCCCTGACATCTGGGGCGCACCGTTTCGGAAGCTGACCTGTGGGCCTACTAAGTTGACGCGTACCAAGGGCTTTGTCAACTTAGTCAATATAAACGATTCTAGCTGTAGTGACCGTACGATGTCCATCCAACGCCTGTCGTGCTTCTTCAACCTCTGATCTTCTTGCTCCAGCCGCCCAAAGCAGCGCTGGTCGTGTCACCTGCTCCTGCCTCCCATGGCTGGCTGTGCTGCCGCGCAGGCCTCACCACCCCCCTACTACTCCCACCGCTGGCCAGGGCATCCCTCCACTCACCCACACCCCCTGTTATTCTGCGGCGACGGCAGCCTCACACTGCAGCCGAACCAGCGAACCCTCGTACTCCTCTCCGTGTGGGCATCCACTGTTGCGTCTTCCTCGGCTCCGCGTCGTCCCATTCCTAGGCCTCACCGTCGTCCACCGCCCTGGTGCTCTCGGCACGGCGTGGTCAACGTGGTCAAGGAACGACTTCCATCGGAAGAGTACTGTACGTGGAAAGGCTGACAGCTGGGTCCACGGAAGCCGCAAGGAAGTGCCTCCTTATTACGCGGAAAATAATTATTCCTCCACCTGACAGTAGGGACCCACCAGACGGGCCACCGTATTTGGCGAAAAAACATTTCCCCCTGACTGCTGGGACCCACTGGATGGGCCAACGTATTTCGCAAAAAAAAATGTTCCCCCCACTGTCAGCTCGGACCCACCGGAGGTGCCTCCTTATTACGCACAAAAAATGAATACTCCCCCTGCTAGTTGGGACCCACCTTGGTGGGAGGCTGACTTGTGGGCCTACTAAGTTGACGGGGATGGAGTGCTTTGTCAACTTAGTCAATATGAACGATTCCACCTCCAGTCACCGTACGATGTCCATCCAACGGTCGTAGTGCTTCTTCAACCTCTGGTCTTCTTGCTCTAGCCGCCCAAAATAGCGTCGGTCGTGCCGCATGCTCCTGCCTCCCGTGGCCGGCTGTGCTGCCGTAGAGGCCTCACCGCCCCCTACTATTCCCACCGCTGGCCAGGCCCTGCGGCGAAGGCAGCCCCACACCGCAGCCTAACTCGGAGCGTAGTGTTCGGCTGGGGGCCGAACTCGGAGCCCGTGGGAGTTTTGCTCCCTTTGTACCCAAGGTCCGGGAGGATGCCTCGAGGCGCCCCCAGGACCACCTCCCCTCGGCTCGGTGCCTTTCGAGACAACACCTCGATGTTGTCCATAGGGCGAGGGGTGGAGGCGGTCGGAAGAGAACCACTGTTCATATCCGACGAGTCCAATGAACCGCTTGACGAGGATACATCGAGATGAGCTTGGGACGGACTGCATAATCATGTTTGGCATGAGGAGAAGCAGTGCAATAAAACATACCAAGAATTACTATGGTGTCCGGATACTTACGACTTCGCCAGGGGCTTGACCTTGGGTAGCCACTCGTCGCCGCTGTAGGCGGCCGTCGTGGAGCAGTCCGGAGGGAGGGTCCTTCCCTTCTTGGACCCTTCGGCCTCCCCGGTTGGGTCGGCCTTCCTTTTCTTGTCTCCCCCAGCGGGGGGGGGGGGAACTTTCATCCTCCTCCTCCTCGTTTTCGTGGGAGGAGTGCGCGTTGGAGTCATCGGACAATGAGTCCGATACAACCTTGCGCCGGAGACCCTTTCGGGTCCTCGTGGCCTTCTTCTTGGTCTTATTCGCCGGCACCTCGTAAGGTGCCGGAGCCAGCATCTCCGTTAGGAGAGCATCTGCGGGATCTTCAGGCAGGGGAGCTGGGCAATCGAGCTGCTCCACTATCTTTATCCAGTCATGTTAATGGCATGGGATCTTAGATCCCGCACATCATTTAACTAGGGCAAATAAATACCCTGTGAGATACAAAAACTTACCGGATTGGCATGGTGCTTTGCGCTGAGTCCGCGGTCCTCGGTGAGGGAAGGAGGTACCTCGACGCCCTTGAACAGCACCCTCCAGACGTCATTGTGCGTCGTGTCGTAGAGCTCTCGCAGCGTCTAGTGCTGGGCCGGGTCGAACTCCCACAAATTGAATGCCCGTCGTTGACACGGGAGAATCCGATGGAAGAGCATGACCTGGACCGCGTTGACGAGATTGATTTTCTTGCCCACCATGTTCCTGATGCAGGTCTGGAGTCCGTTCAGCTCTACCGAAGAACCCCAGGATAGGCCCTTCTCTTTCCAAGAAGTGAGCCGCGTGGGGATTCCGGATCGAAATTTGGGGGCCGCCACCTAGTTGGTGTCGCGTGGCTCGGTGATGTAGAACCACCCCGATTGCCATCCCTTTATGGTCTCCACATAGGAGCCTTCGAGCCAGGTGACGTTAGGCATTTTGCCCACCATGGCGCCTCCGCACTCTGCTTGCTGGCCGACCACCACCTTCGGTTTAACATTGAAGGTCTTCAGCCACAGGCCGAAGTGGGGCCTGATGTGGAGGAAGGCCTCGCAGGAAGGCCTCGCACACGACGATAAACGCCGAGATGTTGAGGATGAAATTGGGGGCCAGATCATGAAAATTCAGCCCGTAGTAGAACATGAGCACACAGACAAACGAGTGGAGGGGAAATCCCAGTCCGCGGACGAAGTGGGTAAGAAAAACTACCATCTGGTGGGGTTCGGGCGTAGGGATGAGCTGCCCTGCATCTGGCAACCGGTGCACGATATCCGCGGCCAGATATCCGGCTTCCCGTAACTTTGTGATGTTCTCTTCCGTGACGGAGGAGACCATCCACTTGCCTCCCGCACCGGACATGCTTGGAGTGGTTTGAGAAGAAAGACGCGAACTTGGGCGCTGGAGCTCGAGTGTGCGAGAATGGGTAAGCAAGGAGGAAGAACGCATGGGTAAAAAGGGTGAATCCTTGTCCCTTTATAGGGGCGGAAGAGGCGATGCGCCTCCCCACTTGCCTGGTAAAATCGCTTATTCCCCAAACACCGTAATTGATGGCACGTTTGGGTTACCCACGTCCGTATTGATGAGAATCCCGTAATAAGGGGAACACGATCTCTGCTTTGACAAGACGTGTCAAGAAAACCGCCTCGCGATATGTGCGGTGCTAGTTGAGAAAAATGGTTCGAATAATGATCGGGCCATGACATGGTGTCGTGCTGTCAAAACGTGTCAGCAGATTAGATTTGTGGAAATACTATTCTCTCTACGGTGGTGTGTGGAACTTGTTTTGCAGAGCCAGACACTATCCTTGGGTTCAAAATCTTCTATGGAGTATTCGGAGGAGGAACCCACCTTGCAATGCCGAAGACAAATCTGCGCGCCGGACTCATCGTCATTGAAGCCAGGTTCAGGGGCTACTGAGGGGGTCCTGGATTAGGGGGTCTCCGGATAGCCGGACTGTTAGACTATGAAGATACAAGATTGAAGACTTCGTTTCGTGTCCGGATGGGACTTCCCTTAGCGTGGAAGGCAAGCTAGGCAATACGGATATTTATTCTCCTCCCTTGTAACCGACCTTGTGTAACCCTAGCCCCCTCCGATGTCTATATAAACCGGAGGGTTTAGTCCGTAGGACAATATACAATCATACCATAGGCTAGCTTCTAGGTTTAGCCTCTACGATCTCGTGGTAGATCAACTCTTGTAATACTCATATCATCAAGAACAATCAAGCAGGACGTAGGGTATTACCTCCATCAAGAGGGCCCGAACCTGGGTAAACATCATGTCCCCTGCCTCCTATTACCATCCGCCTTAGACGCACAGTTCGGGACCCCCTACCCGAGATCCGTCGGTTTTGACACCGACAGGAAGGGTGTGGTGTACCGCAAAACGGAGGAAACGGACTTGTGTTGGAGCGCTACGGTCGACACGGGGGTCCTGTTCATCGGGAGGGGTGTGGTGTACCGCAAATCGGGACTCCACGGGATACTGTTCATCTCCACCTTCGACCCCCTCCAGCCTCAACGGGCTACTATTCATCCACCGTCGACGTCCTCCAGCCTCCACCTACGAATGTTCATCCATGGGCTCCTGTTCATCCAGCCTCCACCGCGCGCTACTCCACCGGCTACTGTTCAACCAGCCCTCTCCATGGGCTCCTGTTCAACCACCCCTCCACGGGCTACTGTTCATCCAGCCCTCCACCATCTACTGTTCATCCAGCCCTCCACGGGGTGGTCCTGTTCATCCTGCCCTCCACGGGATCCTGTTCATCCAGCCCCAACCGGCTCGATCGATTGGGGTCCTGTTCATCCAAAGGAAACACCACAGGGTCCTGTTCATCCACCCCCA